>NW_028142050.1:0-293530 GCF_055691185.1 Crinia signifera
TGTGGGGCAGGCTTGTGGGATACTGGGAAAAGTCTTAAGACCTTGTGGGTACCCTCTAATATCCAAGGTCTTAAGACGATGCCCAGTATCCCATAAGGACTTTGTGAAAAGGAATTACCGGTAGGTATTAAATTCCTATTTTTACGGTTTAAACAAGCTATCAACCCTGTACCCACCGCTCAGGGGTGCAGGGGATAGCCTGGGGCTTCAGTCCAGGCCTGGGTTGATTAGTTAGGGTGGGTAATGTTTTGGCCATGGGACCCCATCGAGAGTATCCCCTGGCTGCAGCATTATACCCCCTTCTAGTGGAGCCTGGTGCTGGTCCCCAAAATACGGGGAACCCCTATTCATTTTGTCCCCTGTATTTTGGAAACCAGGGCCGGCTCAAGAGCCTGGTGCGTGTCCTCCATATCTTGGGAATCAGGACCACTCCGAGCTCTGGGCTGGTCATGAGGGGGGGGGGGGGAGCAGGAGGAGAAGAACCCCACAACATTTTTTTTTAGACTCAGGGCATGGCCACATAATAGTACAAATTCACATTACACCACACAATAGTGCCACTTAAACACACTACACCAGCTAGAATCACTTGGACATGCTGAGCCAGGGTTACGCACACCATAATGCCTGTTAGGCATTATGCCACGCACAGTCATGCCCATTATACAACATACCACACCATTATGCCCATAACACAACATGCCACACACCGTAGTGCCCCAGTACTCCTGCTTATACATACTGTATGATGCCTCCAGTAGTGTCCCCCCCACACAATTCCTAAAGTAACGCCATTACAGATAATGCCCACAAATGTTCCACCACATAGGGGCAGATTTATTAATGGGGCTATATACGTTTAAAATAACAGGTCCCGCTTCTCCTGCATAACAAAGAGAAGTGGGCACGCTTATAACCTTGATGTATGATGCAGGCGGCTGTCGATAAGGAGAGATGTTATTTCCTGTCTCCTCAGCTCTCTTTATTGGCGGCCAGGCAGCACTGCGCGAGCGCATTGTAAAAAAAACAACCTCCCCTGGTCGGCTCTCTGGGCATGCGCAAGATTTTGTTATCGCAAGATCTCCAGCGCAGCCCAGAGCCAGCAGCAGGGCTAGTGCTGTCCCAACAGTGGGGATAGGACAACGCTAGCCCTAAGCGGGAGAAGCAGCTGATACTACATCGCCCCGGCCGCTAATTGCTGGGGGGGATTACAGAGGACAGCCGCGCCGAGCGTTACTCTTCAGGCTGTCCATAGAGCATGTTAGGTGTGCTGTTAACACATATAAAAAAACGTAATCCCCCCAGTTAACCAGCATTAAGTGCAGATATGCACTTAAAATTAGTTGATACTTCTGCCCTTTAACAACGCTCCTGCTCCCCTCTTAGCAGACATTTCAAATGTGGTCACTGCCGGACATTAGAGATAGAAAAAGGAAAGGTGTAAAGAGATGGGGTGAGGCGAAGGCAGGTCTTGCTCCAGCATCAGCCTTCCATGCACTGGCTTTTACAGTTCAGCAAAGGCATGCTCTCATGCGTCCCAGCGCTGGCAGCCCGTGCTCACCTGTAATAGCACCAGCTGCCAGCACTGGGGAGCAGTAGAGCACTGGTGGCAGGTAGCATCGGGAGCAGCAGTACTCCGACAGCAGGCCCCCCGGGTGCAGCAGCGGATGACCCAGGGAGGAGAGGTCAGACAGCAGTGGCGGGTGGTCCAGAGAGCAGGAGTGCTCTGGGGGCTTATTCGTATTTTTGGCATTTACTATGCCAAAACTAGAAATTTTCGTATTCGTATTGATGGGACATTCGTATTTGTATTTACAAATACGAATGAATACACCATCGATAGAATACGACAGAAATCACCATTCAAAAGAATGGTGATTCCTGATTTACTAAGCGGCTGTATTGAAAATACGACCGCTAATTAGTGTAAAACATCCGCGAATGGCCGGGCAAAAACGGCAGGAAAACACACTTTATTTTCCTGTCGTATTTGCAGCCTTCAGTGTTAATAAAATAGGAATTAAAAAAAAAAAACGGCGTGTGGTCCCCTCCACAGCTGTAACCAGCACCAGGCTGAAAGAGCCAGGGCTGGTAATGAAAAATCAGGAAACACGACAAATAGGGGTTCCCCGATTTTTTAAAACCAGCCCCAGGTCCAGGGCTGGTTCCCAAAATACGGGGGACAAAATGAGTAGGGGTCCCCTGTATTTTAAGAACCAGACCAAACCAGCCAGCAGGGTAATGTCACAGCCGGGGTACACTTATTATATAAGGTCCCGCGGCCAAAACATTCATCCCTATTGACCAGTCAGCCTGGCCAGGGGCCCTGGGGGAGTGGGTACCCCCCCAATAAAGGGGTCCCCCTCCGGGACTTACCTGACCAGGCTGAAGCCTGGTGCTGTCCCAGTGGGCATCGCGCTGATTGCAGTGTAAAAAAAGAATAAACTATTGTTTAATACTGTGGAACTATGAGTCCCAGCAAGCCTCCCCCGCAAGCTGGGACTTGGAGAACCACAGGTCCCAGCATGCGGGGCATTAAAGAGCCCGCTGGTACTTGTAATTCCACAGTATGAAATATAGTCAAATAAATACACACTGACATATGAAAAATAAAACTTTAATACAGCCAAAGCCCACACATACTGATACTTACCTATCTTGAGCCCGTTGGTAGGTCCCGGGGCTCCATGGTCCAGGGTCTGGTGCCTTGGTTCCTGGGTCCGTGGCTGCAGAGTCCGGGATCTTGGTTCCGGGGCTGGTCCGGGGTCCGGGTCTCCAGGGCTGAACAGTCCAGGGTCCAGGATCCAAAGAAATCCATTTGGGGACCTGTGGAAGGAAATCCTACTCACCAGGTCCTCTGGCAAAGATCCCGTCTTCTTCTCTCTGCCGTAGTCCAAGTCCCGCATCACCCCGCTCGGACTGAGGAGAGAAGCAGAGAACATTCATCTTCCACGCCTCTCCTCCGAATGATTCTATTGGCCGCCTAGAGGCAAATCAGGAGCCGACTTTCTTGGCTCCAACATATCTAAAAAAGGGGCAGACTAGATTCTTATCTGCCATCACATTCTAGCTTTCTAAGGGTCACAGTTACTCACATTTGCACAGACAGCAAAAACCTCTTGAGGGTTGGGGAATTGCATATGGACTTGCGATAGAATAGCAATTAGCGATTCATACACAATTCTCTCACAATTTAGCAAAGGGTGTATTCTCTATCGGGATATGGTCATATTGTCTACAGCATTTAGGTCTACAAGCATTAGGTCTACACCACTAGGTCGACCTGCATTTAGGTCGACATGACTGAAGGTTGACATGACTAAGGTCGACAGGGTCATTAGGTCGTCACGGTCATTAGGTCGACTTTTATAAGGTCGAAAGGGTCATTAGATCGACATGGGGAAGGTCGACAGGCAAAAGGTCGACATGGGGTCATTTGACTGTTTTATGAGTCGACATGTGCCGACAGGCGGGATTTCATGCCCTACCATCCACTAGGGCGTGGTGGGAGAATCAAATAGTGTGCCCGAAGCATGGCGAGTGCAGCGAGCCATGCAAGGGGACGCGGTGCTATGTTGACTCTGTCGACGCTTGAAAAGTGAAAAAAAGTCGACTTTTTCACTGTCGACCTAATCAACCTGTCGACCTTATACCGGTCGACATAATGACCCTCTCGATCTAACACCTGTCGACCTAACACATGTCGACCTAATGACCCTGTCGACATAACCCATGTCGACCTTCAGTCAGGTCGACCTAAATGCAAGTCGACCTAATGGTGTAGACCTAATGCTTGTAGACCTATATGCAGTATGACGAATGATCCGATTCCTCTCTTTCTGCCTGGACGGTCAGGTAAGGGCCTGCGTCCTTTGTAAATATACCATGCAAATGGGTGTGGCCCAGAGGCAGATTTACCATAAGTAACCACTGCACCTGCCTAGGGCCCAGCACGTCCCAAGGGGCCCATAAAGATATCCTGGCCATCCAAAACATTCCCAGAGGAGCATTGCATGACTACTGCCTGATGTCATGGCATCACATGGACCAGCGCACACTCCCAAAGTCCCTTTAATAGGATATAAAACATATGGTGTCATCCACTGTATGTGGGAAACCAGGTTACTGTACATGTGACCCAGGTAGTCAGCTAAGACCTAGAGCCTGATTCAGATTTGTACTCAATGCCGATGTTCATGCAGCTGAGCATTTATAGGTAAACCCTGCATGCGCCAAGGTACTTTATCTATGGCGCCTGCAATCAGCAGCAAGATTATAGTGCTATGGATTGTTTGAGGAGGGCCTCAAACCGGTATCTTGCCTTGGGCACCGTGAGGTTTAAATCCGCCTCTGGTGTGACCAGCTGTAGGTGGGTGCAGTGGCATTGAGAGGGGGGAGCCAGTACTTATTACCCGGGCCCAGGTCTGCTGGAGGTTCCTCCTCCCCTGTTGCAGGGAGCCGGGCAGTTGGGAGAAATGAAAGGCTGCCACAGCACAGCCTCTCTCTTCTGCTCAGGACATGCTGCTCAGTGCTGTGTGCGGAGCTGGGGAGAGAGGCAGATGCTGCAGCCCTGATGCAGGCGTGATCCCTCCCTGCCACCCACCTGTAGTGCCCACTGCCTGTGCAAAACCATTTTTTTTTAACAAGGTCCGGTAACCATAGCGGGGCCCATGCACCCCGTCAGTGCCCCTGGATGGGTATGACTACCCGTCACCTGGTGCAGACACATGCTTGGAGAGCTTGGGCCAGGGGATGTGTTGGCCACCTCTACTTACATCTCTTCCTTCAGTAATGTCATGTAGTTAAACCAACATGTTTATAAATCGTGTCTGTGTAAAACCCCTCCGTGCAAAGTGACCGTACTGACATCCAACACTATAACAATGGAGATTACCATCATTTTACCAAGTCAGCGTAATGGCATATGTGTTTTGTTATTTTTTTTTAACCCTTTGAGACCAACATCTCATGTGTTCAAAATATCTGCTAAAATTGCCAGGTTTGTTATATCAATTCAAATAACAAAAGTGTAAAAACAGATTATATTTCCTATATAAGGTAACATTGCCAGTCGTTATGATGATGTTTGCTTGGCAATTTTCACACCTATTTTGACAAATTCATTGGCACTCAAAGGGTTAAAGCACCACAAAGCCATTCCCCAATGAAATGCAATCCAGTAAGGGGCTTGTTTTCTATAACCACAAAAGGCCTGAAGCAGCGGCATCTCATATGTACCACCCTGCGCATGTTGTCCAAGTCAGACATATACATCTCTATGGATCTGTGGCCAATATGGGCTGTGCACAACTGAACTTCATCTCCTCGTGTGGCTACATGGGGGACACTGGATGGCAACGGGGCATTTGCACATAGAGTATAAATCAGGTTGGCATGCAAATGCATACACAGCTGTGATTATCTAGTTTATGTAACCACCAATCATCACAGGAGAAGCTGCCATCCAAGAAAGAAGACAGACACCCGTGGAGCCATCTCAAGTCACTATTGAGGAACATCAACTCCTAGGGTTAACCTATGGCCCTTCAGTCTGGGCGACGCAGTGGTGAGGCTGGTGACATGGTTCTCTGCATGCAATATAGCAGCTAACGAGGTAATGGGCAAGTACTAAGGGGATGTACTAAAGCCGTGTACACACGGTAGCGATATGGGCTATAATCGCTGGAAATATGGTCGCTGGTGACCATATTGCCAGTGATGGGAGTGTGCCCCTGCTATAAATCGCTCCCGTTTTCAGCCCCATTCTAATCGCTGGTCGCAGGAGTTTACTGGACTGGGAAGCACATCGCCTTAGGTTTACGTTTCAGGGTAAGTCAGAGGAGGACTGCTTGCTGGCGTTTGTTTGGGATCATTTCTGCCGGGGTAGGTCCAGGGCAGCCATGGGTGCCGCTTTGGCGGGAATTGCGTTTCATGCACGTTTGCGGGGAATGCAAGATCCTACTAGATCCTTTGTGCTTAGTAAGGCCGTGCGAGGTTGGGCTAAAGAGCGCCCCCCCCAAGGCTGATACGCGCAGGCCCATAGATTTACACTTACTGGGTAGTTTAATAGGGGCGTTGTCAGAAATCGCTGACTCCCCTTTTGAGTCTAGTCTATTTGGGTTAGCCTTCTCCGTGGCCTTCTTTGGCGCTTTCAGGATCAGCGAGCTGGTTGCAGCCAGTAGGGCTTCTGCGAGCACAGGAATGCTGTTCACGCATGTAGTATTGACAGAGAGTGCTCTTAAGTGCAAAATTCCTCGGTCTAAGACCGATCAGCTAGGCTGAGGGAAGTGGGTCACCATGCAGGCTCATTCGGAGCCAAGGTTGTGCCCCGTGGCTTTGGCCACCATTTACGTGGCTGCTAGACCTCAGGGCGGGCCCCAATGGCTGTTGCATAGTGACGGGACTCCGCTTTCCAAGTTTCAGTTTGGAGCGGTATTTAAGCGTTGCTTGCACCATCTAGGTCTGAGGGAGGGCGAGTATGGTACGCACTCCTTCCGCATTGGGGCAGCCACATGCGCAGCGGCCAGCGGGCTTCCTGACTCTTCCATTCAAGCAATGGGTCCATGGAAATCCGCTGCATTTAAGACTTATATAAGGTTAGATAAGATTTAGTTGTAGTGCGCCTTCTGCGCTGACCCAAAAACGTTGTTTACCCGCTGGTTTTGGAACAGCTAGTGTTCCGGAATCAGGGGTGTGAAGGACTTTCTTGCTTTTTTTACCTCCGTGGGTCCTCAGTAATTTCAATTCGGCCCACCTCCCCCTTCCGGGACACACGAGAGGTTTTTATCAAGTTTTCGACTTCACTTGGGTCCATTGTTACTAACTTACCGTATTTGCCGGTGTATAAGACGACCAGGCGTATAAGACGACCCCCCAACATTTCCACTCAAAATGTAGAGTTTGTTATATACTCGCCATATAAGACTACCCCCTCTTTCGCACACCTCCCTGTCACTAGCAGCTGTCTGGTCCCTTGAGTGGTGGGTTTTGCTGGGGCAGGACAAACCTATCAGGGCAGGTTTGTCCTGCCCCAGCATAACCCACCACATAAAGTTTTAATACCCCCTCATCTGCAGCTTCCCTGCAGTGATGCCGCTGTCCTCATTAAAGGGTACCTCGGTATTCATTAAAGGGTACCTCTCCTCGCCCCCCCCCTTCTTATGCATAGGTACCGTACCTTAATAATAAAAGTACGGTATTTGTCTGCATCAGTGTAGGAGCCGGACTGGAGGCAAAGCCTGGGGGTAGGCTCCCCTGACAGGGTTTGTAGGGAGCTGACTAGCTGGACAGTCATAGAAGGGGTGTCTAAGGAGAGGGTCATAGGGGGAGGGGCTTAACGGGGTGTAGTAAGGGTATATAAGCAGAGTGCAGGCAGGAAATAGGGGTCACTGGGAGATTTTTCTGAACAGCTAAGCAGCACTGCATCTCCCATGGCTTCCCCAAACGCTGATGCTGAGGTATCTGCAGCGCTGGCTGCCCTCAGGGAGGCAGCAGGCACCAGAGGGACAGAGTGGCTGCAGCAGCAGATGTCAGGTCTGCTGGGGGGACTGGGAGCAGCAACGCAGGAGGCTGCTCCAGCGGGCGCACGGCCTCGGAGGTCCAGGCCTCCGGAGCGCTTCAGCCCATCCGTGTCCCCCAGGGTTCAGCGCCGTTCTAGGAGCCCCGTCAGGGACCCTCCAGGCCAGGCTGCGGGCCGGGCACCTTCCGCCCGCAGGACCAGGTCTGGGAGGAATCCAACATGCAGGCGGAACCCTCTGCGCGGGGGGAACCCCCCCCACGTGCAAGAAGATCCGGCGTCACGTGGGTCTGGACCTGGAGTGGCGGGGCATGCCGCTGCCCAGCGCGGGGTGAGTCGTGCCAGGGGGGCAGAAGTACAGGCTGCGGACCGCAGGCCTGGTACACGGAGCGAGAGACGCACAGCTGGCTCCGCCTCCAACGCGGTCACGCCGGCTGGTGCTATACCTGAAGGTCGGGAGGACAGGAGAAGAGAGATGGCAGCGTCAGCAGACGATGGAGAGATACCTGGTCCTTCTTCATCTGGGACCCGTCAGGACACTGGACCTGCGGCTGCTGGGTTCACAGCCCCCAGGCAGCCTGGTGAGTCTGTCTCTATGTCTATTAATGCTTTAGCACAAAGTCAGGGGGGGAGGGTTAGCCCCCCAGGGGGAAATGAGTAGGGGCTTTACCGAATTATTGAGTGGTTTTGCAGATTGGCTGGTGGGTTTGCGGCAGGGGGCGGGGCCGTCCCCGGCGGCAGCATGGGCACCGCAGAATTTGGGCACACCAGCTAGCATTAGTGTGCCGGTCAGTAATAGTGTGCCTGTTAGCAGTGGGGTGCCGGTTAGCAGTGGGGTGCCGGTTAGCAGTGGGGTGCCGGGGAGCAGCGTGGTGCTGGTATCCGGCGGGGAGCAAAGCAGCAGCAGGGCAGGGGCTGAAGGGGGCAGTGTGGTGACGCAGGATGAGAGTGGGAGGCTTAGTGACACTGCGAAAGGGGAGGTGTATGTATGTTTTGAGGGGCCATTGGGGGCCCACCTGAAGCAGGAGGTGAGGGAGAAGATTTGGAAAGGGGAATATGTGGATATATTTTCATTACTACCCTTAGAGCGTTTTAACCTGGATAGGCCCCGCAAGGAGGAGAAAAAGGAGGAGGAGGAACGGCGGAGGTATCGGCTGATACCGCGGTCATTCACAAATTGGTTACAGGCATTTGCTATTTTAGCTAGTGTGATTGGGGAGAAGGCACCTGACAATTGTTCAGGCTTATTCTGTTACATGGATGCGATAGGAGAGGCATACCGTATGTACGGGGGCATGGCCTGGCTCAGGTATGATGAGCAGTTTAGGCAGAGGAAGGCGGTTCGCCCCAACATTCGTTGGGATCATAAGGATATTGCTTTATGGTTAAAGGTAACGGCCCCCATAAAAAGTGGGCAGCCCTTTCGTGGGGATGGGGGGGGGCCGAGAGAGGCCACAAGCGGGACGGCCATGCAGAAGGGACTCTGCTTTGCCTTCAACGACGGGTCATGCCGGTTTGGAGCAAAATGCAAATTCAAGCATGAATGTTCATCATGTGGAGGGAACCATGGGGCAAATAAATGCTTCAGAGGGAAGTCCCGAGACAGTAGTTCAAAAGGGGGCGACACCAGTTTGGCTGGAAAGGATGCTGGGTTATCTGCGTAGGTATCCTGACCAGCGGACAGCCGCCTTGTTGGAGGAGGGGTTTAGGGAAGGTTTTAAGATACCTTCTGACGTGCAGGTGTCAGGAAGTTTTAGGAGGAATTTGAAGTCTGCTAGGGAGCATCCTGAAGTGGTGCAGGAAAAACTGTTTAAGGAGGTGCAGCTGGGTCGTATGGCTGGACCGTTTAGGGCGGCACCGTGGCCAGATTTGATAGTCTCTCCGTTGGGGGTGGTGCCAAAAAAGGAGGCGAACAAGTTTCGGCTGATACACCATTTATCCTTCCCAAAAGGGGCGTCGGTCAATGATGGCATTGACCCCGACATCTGCTCGGTGGTTTATACATCCTTTGATGCGGCCGTTAAGTGGGTGAAGCGGTTTGGGAAAGGGGCCATGTTGGCAAAGACTGATATTGAATCGGCATTCCGGTTGCTGCCTGTTCATCCAACCAGTTTGCGCTTGTTGGGATGTTGTTGGGATGGGGAGTTTTTTGTTGATCGTTGTTTACCGATGGGGTGCTCCTTCAGTGGCGTAAGTTCCTTCCAGTTGCCCGGAGGCAAGATATATATTGGTGCCCCCCTCCACACACGTACAACCCTATATAACCTTATATAAAATATATATTTCTGTTCAGATAGATAGAGAACACATATATATTTCAGAACTCATCCACAGAAGCAATATTGGATTTTAAATAACTGATTTAAACTTCCAGGGGGAGGAAAGGTGCCCCCTTGGGAGCAGGAGCCCGGCGGCAGATGACTCCATTGCCTCCCAGAGTTCTGCCTCTGTGCTCCTTGTCGTGTGCTTATTTTGAGGCCTTTAGTTCCTTTTTGGAGTGGGTGGTTAAGGATGTCTCTGGGTGCAGTTCAGTTATTCATTACCTAGATGATTTTTTATGTATTGGTCCCGGGGGGACCGGTGTATGTGATTTATTGTTGAGGACTGTTGAAAGGGTGTCGGCAGACTTTGGGGTCCCGCTTGCTCCGGGAAAGACGGAGGGCCCTGCGACTGTGATCAGTTTTTTGGGTATTGTCATTGATAC
Organism: Crinia signifera; assembly: GCF_055691185.1. Taxonomy (NCBI): domain Eukaryota; kingdom Metazoa; phylum Chordata; class Amphibia; order Anura; family Myobatrachidae; genus Crinia; species Crinia signifera. Next base: position 10,221 of record NW_028142050.1, read on the forward strand.
TGTGAATATGGAGTGTCGCTTGCCTGAAGAAAAGTTACTGGGTTTGAAGGCCGAGGTAGGGAGGGCGTTGCTGTTGAAGAAAATCAGATTGAGGGAATTACAGTCCTTGCTGGGTAAGTTGAATTTTGCGTGTCGCATTATGCCGATGGGCCGCATTTTCAGCAGGAGGCTGGCAGCAGCGACAGCAGGGGTGGTTCTTCCTCATCATTTTGTCAGATTAGGTAGTGAGTTGAAAGGGGACTTGCGGGTGTGGGCATCTTTTCTGGAAACCTTTAATGGCAGGGCGTTGTGGATGTCAGACACGTGCGTGGCTACAGAGCTAGACCTTTTCACAGACGCCGCTGGGAGTGGCGGTTTTGGGGCTTATTGCCAGGGACATTGGTGTGTGGGCCGGTGGCCGGAGTCTTGGGTGCAGAGAGGCTTGGTTAAAAATTTAGCATTGTTGGAATTGTTTCCTATTTTGGTTGCAGTTGTTGTTTGGGGTGAGCTGTTCCGCGATAGGAAGATTTGTTTTTACTGCGATAATTTGGGGGTGGTCATGGCTATTAATCAATTGTCGGCATCTTCACCTCCGGTGGTTACTATTTTGCAGCAGTGGGTATTGGAATGTCTGGCTTTGAATTTGTGGGTTGTGGCTAGGCACGTTCCCGGTGTCTCTAACGGCATTGCGGATTCTTTATCTCGTTCACAGTGGGAACGATTCCGGGAGTTGGCGCCAGAGGCGGACAGGGAGGGGACCGGGTTCCCGAGTCGGCTCTGGGCTCTGCTGGACGGGTAGTCGATCAGCTCATCAGGGAATCCTTGGCCCCAAATACATGGTCGGCATACAACCAGGAATGGTGGAGCTGGTTAGAATGGCGTGAGGTAGTAGGTTTGAAAGAGGATGATGACGAGTTGGCTGTCTTGCTATACATAGGCCATTGTAAGGAGATTGGTTGGTCAGTGGCTAAGATCACGCGCTGTATGGCGGGCTTAGCTTTTGGGTTTCGTGCAGGTGGGAGGCCTGATGTCACAAAGAATTTCCTGATTGCGCAGGCTTTAAAAGGCTGGAGAAAAGGACATGTAGTACAGGATCAGAGAAGGCCGGTGTCCTTCCAGTTGTTGCAGAATATGGGCAGGAAGTTGGGTGAGGTCTGTAGTTCCAATTTCGAGGAAAGGTTGTTCGGGGTAGCCTTTTCGCTTGCCTTCTTCGGGGCACTGCGGATTGGTGAACTCGTGAGTCCAAGCGTCTCCAGGCCGGGAGGTTTGTTAGGGGAGGATGTGGATTTATACTCGGATAGGGTGGAGCTAGTGGTGAGGAGGTCTAAGACGGATCAATTAGGGAGGGGGAAGAAGGTAGTTCTCTTCTCTGTACCGGGCTCAGATATGTGCCCAGTAGCACGGCTGAGGATATTTAAGGAAGTCAGAGTGGGCAGAGAAAGGGATCCTTTGCTGATGCATGCGAATGGGTCCTTTTTATCACGGTTCCAGTTCACAAGCGTGTTTAGAGCAGTCCTGCGGACGTTGGGCCTCAAGGGGGAGGAATACGCGGGTCACTCTTTCCGCATCGGGGCCGCAACTGAGGCTGCTAGGATGGGTTTGGGAGATGAGCTGATTAAGCGCATTGGGCGATGGGAATCGTCTCGTTTTCGTTCATATGTTCGTTTAGGGGATTGTTGAGGCTGATTGTGTTCTTTCTAATTTTAGGGCATCCCCCGTGCCTGATTTGGAGTTTAGGACATTCATATGTCTTTTGGGGAGCTTTGCGGGCTGATGTCAGACCGAACGGCCGCCAGCTAGGTTTGGATAGAGAGGAGGCAGTGGTTCGATGGCTGGGGAAGCGCGGTATGGTATGGAGTGGAATGTTACAGGAATTTCACCGTTTTGTTCGGCTCGATAGGGCTCCCGACATATTAGTGTTGCACGTGGGAGGGAATGACCTTGGGAGCAGACCATTTAGGGAGTTGATACGGGATATCAAGTTTGATCTCCTACGTTTATGGGCAATGTTTCCAGAGGTGATCACAGTTTGGTCGGATATTGTGCCGCGCCGTTACTGGAGGGATGCAAGGTCGGCTGACAAGATCAATAAGGCACGGATAAAAGTCAACAGGGCAATTGGGCGTTTTATGGCTAGAAACGGCGCGGTGGTGGTGAGGCACAGGGAACTTGAGTCTGGTGCCGGTGCTTTTTGGAGAGGAGACGGTGTGCATTTGAACGCTGTAGGGATCGATGTTTGGTCCTTGGGACTACAGGAAGGGATAGAAACAGCGTTCCGGATGTGGGGGGGTCGCCCGGGGTCAAGGGCTTAACCCCGTGCTTGGTGGCGGAGGGGGGTCCTCGAGGTTGGTGGCATTGAGGCTTAATTATGCGGCGGGGAGGGCCCCATGAGGGGGCTGGACTCCCCTGGGTGAGGCTAATTAATGAGCACTGGGTGTTGACAATTGGTGCCCTCGAGCCAATCGCTATCGGCTGGGGGTAACAACTCCTGGAAGTGCTTAGAGGTGTGGATTGATTTATTGAGGGCCTCGGGGACCACCTTCCGTGGGGAATGTTTTTGATTATTGTTAATTTTGTATTGTTTCAATAAAGATGGCTGCTGTGGCCAATTTTATCCAACAAGAGAGTTATGTCATTTGTGGGGGGATAATTGGGCACAGCGATTAGACAATACCCTGTCATGTTTTCTTCAGCCTAACGGCCTGTCTGATTGCGCATTTGATGTCGGCGGCAGGCTCGGGTGTTTTCGGCGGGGCTCGGGGGTACTCGTGTGCCTGAGCGCTCCCGAGTCCTCCCGAGCCCCGCCGAAAACACCCGAGCCTGCCGCCGACATCAAATGTGCAATCTGACAGGCCGTTAGGCTGAAGAAAACACTGATGCAGACAAATACCGTACTTCTATCTTTTATTATTAAGGTACGGTACGTATGCATAAGAAGGGGGGGGGCCGAGGAGAGGTACCCTTTAGTGAATATATGCCGTGCCCGGCGTATAAGACGACCCCCCACTAGAGGGAAAATTTTTATGGGCTAAAAAGTCGTCTTATACGCCGGAATATACGGTACTTGCTGTACTAATCTTTGTAATGTATAATTTCTGATGCTAGGACCTTTTTCTTTCAGCTTCCCCTTCAATACCCCCAGGACAGATGTGGGTAGTGGGACATTCATTTGTATTTTGGGCCGAACGGCACCCTTTAGCTAGGAGAGCTTCTGAATTGTCCGGTGGGTTTGGGGTCAGGGGTCTTAAGTGGTCCGGTCTATTGCCCTTATTACTGAGTGAGGAGAGGGCTTGGGGTCGCCCCGCCATAATAGCTATTCACCTGGGTGGGAACGATTTGTGCCAGACAAGGGCATGGCCATCATATTAGCAATCAAGGCGGACCTCCTCGAGGTTATGCGCCTTTGGCCGTCGGTCCACATAGTTTGGTCCACATAGTTTGGTCGGATATCGTCCCCCGTACAGTTTGGCGTGGTTCCATTAATGTCTCCGCGGTTGACAAAGCTAGGAAGAAGGTGAACTTTGCAGTGTCGAAATTTGTTTAAGTAAGGGGGGATCAGCAGTTCGCCACCCCTTGCTCGTGAGATCTAGTACCCAGCACTTTGCCAACGATGGGGTCCACCTATCTAATTTGGGTTTAGGGGTATTGTTGGGGGATATTTTTTCCTGTTTAACTTAAGTTAGCGGACACCTAGGTCAGTTTTCGTTCGGGTGGCATGCGGCGGCTCTTCGAGACTATTTTAGTTTGTCTCTTAGAGCCTGGCGGTGGCGGTAGGGCGTCATAGTCCAGCGGTCACTTGTGGCATGAGAGGGCGCTGGGAGGCACTGCCCCCTGGAAAGACGGCAGGGTGTCCTGCCTTTGCGGGGGGGGGGGGGGGGGGGGGCGCGGTGGGCACTCCGTCAGCGGAGTGTCCACACCGGCCAGAGCGGGGGTGGTGAGACTTCCCAGCGTTAGGTTGTGCCTTAGTCAGATGGGCCGTCTCAGTCGTTCCCATATTTAATATCAATCAGTTGGGGCGTTTAAGTCGCCGCAAGCCAAATAAATGTATAGACGCCTTAAGGGAGTATCCCTCTGTGAGTCATGCTATGCCTCTAAGCAGGGAACCAGTGTGAGCCATTCACCTTTACCTCAGTCTCCATTACAGTCCCCAGAGGCTTTGCAGGCTATTCTGGCTAACCTCACAGCTGAGCTAGCGGCATCAAAGCAGGATAGGGAGGTTTTTCAGTCCCAATTGACTCAAATCTCCTCCACAGTGGATTCACTGCAGCAGTCTGTGACTGCCTCAGTACAGGTTAGGCCATCCTCTCCGGGAACCGGGAAGAGGAAGGCTACTTCAGTGGTTTTTGTCCCAGATGATGATAACCAACTGGACCCTGACTACATAGACGAACCTTATCAGAATGTACCTGCTGATGATCTAGATGATCAGGATGCTCAAGGCATTGAGGGGGACATTTACCAAAATGGATTCGTAGAAAAAAGGTGTATTCGTAGGGAGAAATACACCTTTTTTTTACGAATTTGTATTTTCGGGATTTACAATCCCAAAAATACAACAATTCGTATTCCTAAAGATGGAACATTCGTATTTGTATTTACAAATACGAATGTCTACACCATGGGTCCTCAAACTGCGGCCCTCCAGATGTTGTGAAACTACAAATCCCAACATGCCTTGCCACAGTTTTAACACTCCATTGTAAAACTGTGGCAAGGCATGCTGGGATTTGAAGTTTCACAACATCTGGAGGGCCGCAGTTTGAGGACCCATGGTCTACACCATCGATAGGATACGACAGAAATCACCATTCAAAAGAATGGTGGTTTCTGATTTACTAAGCAGCCGTATGGATAATACGGCTGCTTAGTGGTGTAAAACAGGCACACAAATACGACAGGAAAATAGAACACCATTTTCCTGTTCTATTTGCTTTAAGCCTACACGGATCAGTCAGATCCGTGCAGGCTGCGGTGTAAAAAAATAGAAAAATTAAATAAATTTTAAAAAAAAACGGCGTGGGGTCCCCCCCACAGCCAAAACCAGCACCAGGCTGAAGGAGCCGGGGCCGGTAATTAAAAATCAGGGAACCCGACAAATAGGGGATCCCCGATTTTTAACAACCAGCCCCAGGCTCCAGGTCCGGGGCTGGTTCCCAAAATACGGGGGACAAAATGACTAGGGGTCCCCCGTATTTCAAGAACCAGTCCCAGGCACAACCAGCACGCAGGGTAATGTCACAGCCGGGGGACACTTATAATATAAGGTCCAGCGGCCAAAACATTAACCCCCTGACCGGTCAGCCTGGCCAGGGGCCCTGGGGGAGTGGGGACCCCCCCAATGAAGGGGTCCCCCCCCTCCAGGACTTACCTGACCAGGCTGAAGCCTGGTACTGTCCCCGATGCCCCTGGGCGGTGGGCATCGGGCTGATTATGGTGTAAAAAAAAGACTAATCTATTGTTTTTTACTGTGGCACTACAAGTGCCAGCAAGCCTCCCCAGCAAGCTGGGACTTGGAGAACCACAAGTCCCAGCCTGCTGGGCATTAAAGGGCCCGCTGGCACTTGTAGTTCCACAGTTAAAAAAATAGTACACAAAACACACTGACACACTTTTAAAAAAAAACTTTAATACATACAAAGCCCACACATACTAATACTTACCTATCTTCTTTCCGTAGGTAGCCCTGGTCCTGTGTCGTCGTCTTCTGGTCCTGTGTCGTCTTCTGCCTCCATGTCGACCGTCGCTGTCGCCGTCCGGATCCGACGAAATCCATTTGGGAAGCTGTGGAAGGAAACCATACTCACCTGTCCCAGCGCGACGTAGTCCAGGTAAGTGTCTTGGCAAAAAAACAAACCGACAGCCCGAATCCAGAACGGACAGGGAGACGCACGGTACACTGTGTACATCGTGCGGCTCCGCCTCCCGAATGCCGCTATTGGCCGCCTTGCGGCCTAGCGGCTCCTGATTGGCCGCTAGGCCGCAAGGCGGCCAATAGCGGCATTCGGGAGGCGGAGCCGCACGATGTTAACCCCTTCCCGCCGCAGCCTGTTTTTGCCTTCCTGACAGAGCCCTTTTTTTCAAATCTGACAGGTATCACTTAAGTGGGGATAACTTTTTTTTGCTTTTACTTATCCCAGTGATTTTGAGATTGTTTTCTCGTGACACATTGTACTTCAAGTTATTGGTAAATTTGGGTCGATACAGTCTGTGTTTTTTTGTGAAAAATACCAAAATGTCGTAAAAAAATGGAAAATTTAGCAATTTTCAAAATGTTAAATTTTCTGCTTGTGAGACAAATAATCATACCACTCAAAATAGTTAATAACTAACATAGACCATATGTCTACTTTATGTTTCCATCATTATTTCAACATCCTTTTAATTTTTTTGGACACTAGGAGGCTTAAAATATGAATAGCAAATTCTCAAATTTTCAAGAAAATGTCAAACACTGATTTTTTTAGGGACCAGTTCAGTTCTGATGTGACTTTGAGGGACTTGTATGTGAGACACCCCCATAAATGATGCCATTTCAAAAACTGCACCCCTCACAGTATTCAAAACAGCATTTTGGAAGTTTGTTAACCCTTTAGGTGTTTCACAGGAATTAAAACAAAGTGTAGGTGAAATTTCAAAATTTCATTTTTTTTGCAGATTTGCAATTTTAATACATTTTTCTAAGGAACACAGTAGATTTTACTAGAGAAATGTGACTAAAAATTGATTCCCCCAATTCTTTTGTTTTCATAAATATCCTATATGTGGCCCTAGTGTGCACGTTGACCAAACCACAGACTTCATAATAGAAGGAGCATCTACTTGATTTTGGAGCCTCCTTTTTATGAGATTATTTTTTAGGCACCATGTAGGTTTCTAGGCACCATAAGATGCTAAAAGTTAGGAACCCCCCCACAAGTGACCCCATTTTGCAAACTACACCCCTCAGGGAATTCATCTAGGGGTATAGTGTACATTTCAAACCCCCAGGGGTTTCACCAATTGTGGTAAAACTGGGCAGTGAAAATGAAAAATAAATTTTTTGACACAAAAATGCAGTTCTGGCTCCAAATTTTTCATTTTCACAAGGAATGAAGGAGACAAAGCACCCCAAAATCTGTGCCCCAATTTCTCCCGAGTACGGCAATGCCGCACATGTGACCAAAAAATACCATTTGGGTGCATGGCAGGACTCAGAAGGGAAGGAGTGATTTTTGGATTTTGCAGCTCAGATTCTGGTGGAATGTTGGTGGGTGCTATGTCGCATTAGCAAGACCCCCGAAGCACCAATACAGTGGAACCCCCCCACAAGTGACCCCATTTTGCAAACTACACCCCTCAGGGAATTCATCTAGGGGTATAGTGTACATTTCAAACCCCCAGGGGTTTCACCAATTTTGATACAACTGGGCTGTGCAAATGAAAAATTAAATTTTTTACACAAAAATGCAGTTCTGGTTTCAAATTTGTCATTTTTACAAGGAATGAAGGAGACAAAGCACCCCAAAATCTGTGCCCCAATTTCTCCCGAGTACGACAATGCCTCACATGTGACCAAAAAATACCATTTGGGTGCATGGCAGGACTCAGAAGGGAAGGAGTGATTTTTGGATTTTGCAGCTCAGATTCTGGTGGAATGTTGGTGGGTGCTATGTCGCATTAGCAAGACCCCCAAAGCACCAATACAGTGGAAGCCCCCCACAAGTGACCCCATTTTGCAAACTACACCCCTCAGGGAATTCATCTAGGGGTATAGTGTACATTTCAAACCCCCAGGGGTTTCACCAATTTTGATACAACTGGGCTGTGCAAATGAAAAATTACATTTTTTTACACAAAAATGCAGTTCTGGCTCCAAATTTGTCATTTTCACAAGGAATGAAGGAGACAAAGCACCCCAAAATCTGTGCCCCAATTTCTCCCGAGTACGACAATGCCTCACATGTGACCAAAAAATACCATTTGGGTGCATGGCAGGACTCAGAAGGGAAGGAGTGATTTTTGGATTTTGCAGCTCAGATTCTGGTGGAATGTTGGTGGGTGCTATGTCGCATTAGCAAGACCCCCAAAGCACCAATACAGTGGAAGCCCCCCACAAGTGACCCCATTTTGCAAACTACACCCCTCAGGGAATTCATCTAGGGGTATAGTGTACATTTCAAACCCCCAGGGGTTTCACCAATTTTGATACAACTGGGCTGTGCAAATGAAAAATTAAATTTTTTTACACAAAAATGCAGTTCTGGCTCAAAATTTTTCATTTTCATAAGGTATGAAGGAGAAAAAGCACCCCAAAATCTGTGCACCAATTTCTCCCGAGTATGGCAATGCCTCACATGTGACCAAAAAATACCAGTTGGGTGCATGGCAGGACTCAGAAGGGAAGGAGTGATTTTTGGATTTTGCAACTCAGATTCTGGTGGAATTTTGGTGGGTGCTATGTCGCATTAGCAAGACCCCCGAAGCACCAATACAGTGGAAGCCCCCCACAAGTGACCCCATTTTGCAAACTACACCCCTCTGGGAATTCATCTAGGGGTATAATGTACATTTCAAACCCCCAGGGGTTTCACCAATTGTGGTGCAACGTGGCAGTGAAAATGAATAATTAAATTTTTTACACAAAAATGCAGTTCTGGCTCAAAATTTTTCATTTTCACAAGGAATGAAGGAGACAAAGCACCCCAAAATCTGTGCCCCAATTTCTCCCGAGTACGGCAATGCTTCATGTGTGACCAAAAAATGGCAGGACTCAGAAGGGAAGGAGTGATATTTGGATTTTGCAGCACAGATTCTGGTGGAATGTTGGTGGGTGCTATGTCGCATTAGCAAGACCCCCAAAGCACCAATACAGTGGAACCCCCCCACAAGTGACCCCATTTTGCAAACTACACCCCTCAGGGAATTCATCTAGGGGTATAGTGTACATTTCAAACCCCCAGGGGTTTCACCAATTTTGATACAACTGGGCTGTGCAAATGAAAAATTACATTTTTTTACACAAAAATGCAGTTCTGGCTCAAAATTTTTCATTTTCATAAGGTATGAAGGAGAAAAAGCACCCCAAAATCTGTGCCCCAATTTCTCCCGAGTACGGCAATGCCTCACATGTGACCAAAAAATACCAGTTGGGTGCATGGCAGGACTCAGAAGGGAAGGAGTGATTTTTGGATTTTGCGGCTCAGATTCTGGTGGAATGAATGGTGGGTGCTATGTGGCATTAGCAAGACCCCCGAAGCACGGTGAAATGATGAACCTAATAATCCATAGATGTGTGGTATATTTTAAAACACTCCTTTATACATAGTCCGGGTTTGTCGGGGCAAGTGTCACACTGGAAAATAGTTTGCTTTCTTATTCCCTTTTTATAGCAAACTTTGCACCTTTTTTGTGTCCTGCCCTTTTTTCCAGTGGAGGGGATTTCATCAGGAAAATGCTGCCCTGGTACAATACGGGGGCCAGTACTAGAAGTACTGGGACCCTCTGCCTGCTGGTTCCCAAATATTAGGCCCTTTATGACTTCCTCTTGAAAGTGCATAAATGTCCCCCTCTGGCTGGTAGAACGGAATAGCACGTAAGCGTTATACAGTGCCATCTGGATGATATACACGGCCAGCTTCTTGTACCAGATTTTTGTTTTCCGCAGGGCACTGTACGGCTTCAGTACCTGATCTGAAAGATCCACTCCGCCCATGTACTTATTGTAATCCAGTATACAATTAGGTTTTGAGGTGTGGGTACTGGTACCTCGTACAGGGACGGAGGTGGTACTGTCTCCGTGAATTGTTGTCAGTATAAGGACATCCCTCTTGTCCTTATATTTGACCAACAACATATTTTCGGTGCATATTCCCCTGCTTTCACCCCTTCTCAGTACTTGGGCAATGTGCGTTTTTGGGAGGCCTCTTTGGTTCTTGCGCACAGTACCGCAAGCTGCTGTACCTCTTGAACCAAGGGCCTTAAACAGGGGGATGCTAGTGTAAAAGTTATCCACATAGAGGTGATAACCTTTATCCAGGAAGGGGTGCACTAAATCCCAGACAATTTTTCCACTAACACCTACGAGGGAGGGGGGGGCATTCTGGCGGTTCAATTCTTGAATCCTTCCCTTCATATACCCTAAACCTGTGGGTGTACCCTGAGGTGCTTTCACACAACTTTTTCCTTTTTTTGCCATACCTTGCCCTCTTACTGGGAAGGTACTGGCGGAATTTAACCCTTCCTTTAAAATGTATAAGGGACTCGTCTATGCAAATGAATTTATCTGGGATGTACATCTCTGCAAATTTGGCACTGAAATGATCAATGACCGGCCTGACTTTGAATAGCCGGTCAAAGGTGGGATCATCTCTGGGTGGGCACTGTGCATTATCGTTGTAATGCAAAAATTTAAGGAGTAACTCAAAACGAGTCCGGGTCATGGCCATACGGTAAAGTGGGGTGCTGTACAGAACATCTGTACTCCAATATTGCCTAATTTCTGGCTTTTTTACTATGCCCATATGAAACACCAGACCCCAAAACGTCATCATCTCTACTGCATCTACAGGGGTCCACCTAGCAAATGATGACGTGGGGTTTTGAGCAATAAACTGCTGGGCATATAAATTAGTTTGGTCCACCATTAAATTTATAAAATCATCAGAGAAAAATAATTTGAAAAAGTCAATTTCTCTGAGACCTGTGGAATCAAATTGGATTCCTGGGATGGCCAAAAACTCAGGAACCTGGGGCTCAAAATTGTCTGGTGGTGGGGTCCATACGAGATCAATTATTGGGGGGGGGGGGTTCTCAGCTGCTCTACGGGGGCGTCTTTGAGGGGGTCCCTCATCACTAGAGGAGGAAGAGGAGCTTAAGATGAATCCTTCAAATTCCCCGCTTGCATCACTGGCTGTGTCAGAGTCAGAGGCAAGCATGGCATATGCCTCCTCCGCTGAATACATTCTTCTGGATGACTGGGATGACATTTGGGATGACATTTGGGATGCCATTTTTATTTTTGTGTTTCTGGTAGTGAAATGTTTCAACACGTGTATAGTGTAGGGGGGGTACAAACTTTATTTCAACACGGGGGGTATGTAGTGTGTAGTGTGTATGTAGTGCAGAAAAAAAAATACTTTATACAGGAAATTGATCCCAATAAAAAAAAATGAAGGGGTTAAAAAAAAAAAAAAGGTCCTGCGCCAAAAATTGAGCACAGATGTTGGTCAATAACGTCCGTCACTGAACAGCGCTCAAAGGCAACAGGAATTTGATCAAAAAAAAAAAAAAAAATAGATCAACCCTGTGCCGAAAAAGCTGATCAGTGATGTACGTCACTGATCAGCGCACAGTGGCCACAGGACACCCACAAAATCACAGTGTGTGTAAAAAAAAAATTAAAAAAAGACCCCACAGCACCCTCAAAAAAAAAAAAAGGTGATCACTGATGCGACACTGATTACCAGTGAGGGGCAGCAGGTGCACAACCTTTGGTGCAACTGACAGTGCAACTGGCAGCAACTGACAGGTATATATATAAAAAAAAAACCTGCACCCCCAAAAAGTTGCTGATCAGCACAGATATACTGATCAGCACAAAAGGGGGGGCAGCAGACACAAAATATAGCACTCTCTATCACTCTCTGTCACTATCTCTCTCTATCTCTCACTATCTATCACTCTATGACACTGCAGCAGCAGCACTGACAGGTATATATATAAAAAAAAAAACTCTGCACCCCCAAAAAGTTGCTGATCAGCACAGATATACTGATCAGCACAAAAGGGGGGGCAGCAGACACAAAATATAGCACTCTCTATCACTCTCTGTCACTATCTCTCTCTATCTCTCTATCTCTCACTATCTATCACTCTATGACACTGCAGCAGCAGCACTGACAGGTATATATATAAAAAAAAAACTCTGCACCCCCAAAAAGTTGCTGATCAGTTAATTTATACTGATCAGCACAAAAGGGGGGGCAGCAGTCAGTTGCACACGCAGCACAGCTGTATATATATAACCCAGCACCCCCAAAAAGTTGCTGATCAGCACAGATATACTGATCAGCACAACAGGGGGGGGCAGCAGACACAAAATATAGCACTCTCTGTCACTATCTCTCTCTATCTCTCTCTATCTCTCTCTATCTCTCTATCTATAACTCTATCACACTGCAGCAGCACAACACAGGAAGTCACAAGAAGTCACAAGATCCAGGAAGCATCCAGCACGCTACAAGCAGTGATCACGTAAGTATTTGCAAGGATCAGGTCAGTATGTCACGGCAGATAGGCACGGTGACCGCACTGCACGCAATTCCAGACCGGAATGGCGTCTGCAGTGCAGTCACCGTTAGTTTAAATCACCCTCTATGGCTGTGATTGGTCCGTCTGTCCGACGGACCAATCACGGCCTTTGGGGGCGGGTGGGGTGAGGTGGGGTGACACCAGTGTCACCCTTACACCCCGTGGTGATTGGTGCTGTACTTTACAGCACCAATCACCACCAATCCCTGTGTCACCGGCGAACGTTATTCGCCGGTACACAGAAAACGCTGTAATTGGCTGTTCACATTTGAACAGCCAATCACAGCGATCGCCGACGGGGGGGAGGCATCGCCGCCCCCCCTGGACATGCTGGGACATTTCTGCTGTCAGGGACAGCAGACATCTCCAAACTGTCACCGCGTCTATAGACGCGGTGACAGTTTAAAGCCATGACGTACATTTATGCCATGCGTCGGGAAGTACATCCCGGCCATGACGTAAATGTACGTCAAATGTCGGGAAGGGGTTAACATCGTGCGACTCTCAGTCCGGCCTGGATTCGGGGTGTTCGGTTTGTTTTTTTTGCCAAGACACTTACCTGGACTACGTCGCGCTGGGACAGGTGAGTATGGTTTCCTTCCACAGCTTCCCAAATGGATTTCGTCGGATCCGGACGGCGACAGCGACGGTCGACATGGAGGCAGAAGACGACACAGGACCAGAAGACGACGACACAGGACCAGGGCTACCTACGGAAAGAAGTTAGGTAAGTATTAGTATGTGTGGGCTTTGTATGTATTAAAGTTTTATTTTAAAAGTGTGTCAGTGTGTTTTGTGTACTATTTTTTTAACTGTGGAACTACAAGTGCCAGCGGGCCCTTTAATGCCCAGCAGGCTGGGACTTGTGGTTCTCCAAGTCCCAGCTTGCTGGGGAGGCTTGCTGGCACTTGTAGTGCCACAGTAAAAAACAATAGATTAGTCTTTTTTTTACACCATAATCAGCCCGATGCCCACCGCCCAGGGGCATCGGGGACAGTACCAGGCTTCAGCCTAGTCAGGTAAGTCCTGGAGGGGGGGGACCCCTTCATTGGGGGAGTCCCCACTCCCCCAGGGCCCCTGGCCAGGCTGACCGGTCAGGGGGTTAATGTTTTGGCCACGGGACCTTATATTATAAGTGTCCCCCGGCTGTGACATTACCCTGCTGGCTGGTTGTGCCTGGGACTGGTTCTTGAAATACGGGGGACCCCTAGTCATTTTGTCCCCCGTATTTTGGGAACCAGCCCCGGACCTGGAGCCTGGGGCTGGTTGTTAAAAATCGGGGATCCCCTATTTGTCGGGTTCCCTGATTTTTAATTACCGGCCCCGGCTCCTTCAGCCTGGTGCTGGTTTCGGCTGTGGGGGGGACCCCACGCCATTTTTTTTTAAAATTTATTTAATTTTTCTATTTTTTTACACCGCAGCCTGCACGGATCTGACTGATCCGTGCAGACTGCTACAAATAATTCGTATTAGCAGCCGTATATACGAATTCCTACGACATCGGTGGGTTACAAAGCAGTCGTATCTGACTGCTTTGTAAATGACCCTCCGGAACACGACTTTGCATACGACTGAAACAGTCGTATGCAGTCGTAGGGAAAATACTAATACGAAAAACTCGGTTTTTCATATTAGTAAATTTCCCCCTGAGGGTCTCATAAGAGAGATCAGATCTACTCTTAATATTGCTGACTCGCCTATCCCGCCTCAGGTATCCATTTTTGGCAGGGTTCAGAAACAACCAATAACTTTTCCAGACTCTGAGGAATTATATAACCCCTTAGTAAAAGTCTGGAAGACACCTGATAAGAAGTTTCAGATGTCTAAAAGATTTCATTCCTTATACCCATTTTCGGCCGAGTCTAGAGCTAGATGGGAGACTCCTCCCACTCCGGACGCCTCATTGTCACGTTTATCAAAGAAAACCACCCTCCCCATTCCGGGAGCGGTATCGCTTAAAGAAGCACCAGATAAACGTCTTGATAGTGCTCTCAAAAATATTTACACTACCGCAGGTGTCATCTTACGTCCAGCTCTCGTCTCCTCATGGGTAGCCAGGGCAATGGAGACATGGGCCGCTGATTTGATCAGGGGCCTGGAACAGGATACTCCCAAGGAGGAATTGCTACCCTTGGCAGAATGTATCAGGGACGCTTCTAGCTATGTTGGGGAAGCAGCCTCTGATGTTTCCACATTAGCAGCAAAGGTTTCAGCTTCTGCCGTCCTGGCTAGACGCACTGTGTGGCTACGCTCTTGGCAAGCCGAGCCAGAAATTAAAAAAGCGGTGGAAGCCCTCCCCTTCTCAGGAGATATGCTTTTCGGGCCAGAATTGGACAAGCTCATTTCCCAGGCCACGGGGGGGAAGTCGACCTTTTTGCCCTCTTTGGCTCCTGCACCGAAGAGGCAATTTGTAAGTCCTTCCTTTCGCTCCTTTTGGGGTAATGCGGGCTTCAGGGGGAGAGCCAGATGAGGGTTTCTCAACCTTCAGAGGCCGCCGAGGCAGAGGGGCCAGAGCCCCCCAGACCACTGCCAATCTCTCTCTCAACCCAAAGACCACAGACAAGCCAGTGGCATGACGGCCTACCGGCTCACTTGGGGGAACCCAAGGTGGGCGCCAGATTGTTACTGTTCGCGGTGGAATGGAGGTCTCATTGCACCGACGCGTGGGTTCTCCAGATTGTCTCCCAGGGGTACAAACTGGAATTTGCCACACAACCTCCAAACAGGTTCTTCCCAATAGGTCGCCCTCCATCAGTAGAGGCAGGTTTGAGCCTATTCGGGGCCATACAAACCCTGCTCGAGTCGGGAGTAATTATCCCGGTGCCAGCCCATCAGCAGTGCACGGAATACTATTCAAGCATTTTCGTGGTCCCAAAGCCAGACGGATCTGCCCGACCTATTCTAAATCTGAAGCCCCTGAACGAATTTGTTCTCTACCACAGATTCAAGATGGAATCGATTCGGTCAGTTATTGCATCCCTGGAGAAAGGAGAATTTCTCCTGTCTCTAGATATAAAGGACGCGTACCTGCACGTCCCAATCTGGGGACCTCATCAGCGATTCTTGAGATTCGTACTGCAGGATCGTCATTTCCAGTTCAGAGGACTACCCTTCGGACTTTCTTCCGCTCCTCGGGTTTTTACAAAAATAATGGCATGCATGACCAAGGCTCTTCGTCTGCAGGGGATAACTATTATCCCCTACTTAGACGACCTCCTCCTCAAAGCTCCAACTCGGGAAAAGCTGATGGCAGATGCCATGACAACTTGCAGGTTTTTAGTAAAAAATGGGTGGGTTGTGAACTTCAAAAAATCACAACTCAACCCATCACAACGCCTACAATTTCTGGGCCTCATATTGGACACAGTAGAGGAAAGGATTTTCCTACCACCGGACAAGATCATAGCTCTACAAGCAAAGGTCAGACAGGTTCTGCATCAGAAAAGACTCTCAGCACATCTGTGCACTCAACTCTTGGGTCTGATGGTAGCTGCGTTCGAGGCGGTCCCTTACGGTCGCTTCCATTCTCGGACTTTCCAAGAGAATCTACTATCACAATGTTCGGGCTCACACCTTCAAATTCACAAGCGTATCATCTTGTTTCAGAAGGCTCGCTCATCCCTGCTTTGGTGGCTTCACACCCCAAACCTGCTTCAAGGATGCAGTTTCAACCCTTGCACATGGACAGTCGTCACAACAGACGCCAGTCTCAAGGGCTGGGGAGCAGTCGCCCTAGGCCACAGGTTCCAAGGACGCTGGTCGCTGCAGGAGACAAAGCTTCCAATCAATATCTTAAAACTAAGAGCAATCAGACTAACTTTACTACAGGCTCACAACCTGCTCCAAGGTCTACAGATTAGGATACAATCAGACAACGTGACCGCGGTCGCATATATAAATCGACAAGGGGGCACCAGGAGCAGGGCAGCCATGCAAGAGGTCTGTCCCATATTAGAATGGGCAGAAGCCCACTCCAAGGCCTTTTCAGCAATATTTATTCCGGGAGTAGAGAATTGTCAGGCGGACTATCTAAGCCGCCAAACGTTCCTTCCAGGGGAGTGGTCTCTTCACCCGGAGGTCTTCCATCAACTGACGCTTCGGTGGGGGACCCCCGACATAGACCTGATGGCCTCCAGATTGAATCATCAGGTTCCTCTCTACTGTGCCAGGTCCCTGGATCCAGGAGCGGTGGCAGTTGACGCCCTATCAATACCATGGCACTACCAACTGGTATACATATTTCCACCTTTCCCGTTGCTTCCAAGAGTTCTGAAGAAACTGAAAAGAGAAACAACAACAGCCATCTTAATTGCCCTGAACTGGCCGAGGAGGGCATGGTACTCGGATCTAAAACTAATGTCAATAGACAACCCGTGGCTCCTACCTCAAAGAGAAGACTTGCTTCTCCAAGGACCATTCACCTTCCAAAACTTACGGCTTCTGCATTTAACGGCATGGTTGTTGAGGCCGAATTGCTGAAACGCAGAGGTATCCCATCCAGGGTTATTCCAACAATGCTCCATGCTAGGAAGAGTGTGACTTCGGCCCATTACCACAGGATTTGGAAGTCCTACATTTCCTGGTGCGAAAGGCTCGGCTATCCTAAGGCGGTGTTTAGCCTACCTAGGTTACTAGAATTTCTCCAGGAAGGACTGGACAAAGGTCTTCGTTTAGCCTCTCTGAAGGTGCAACTGGCGGCGCTATCTGTCTTCTTTCACCGCAGGGTAGCGGTCATTCCAGAGATACAAAGTTTTTAAAGGGGGTGTTGAGGCTTCAACCTCCCTTCAGATCACCCACTGAACCCTGGGACTTATCAGTGGTTTTGCGATACTTGCAATCAGACCTTTTTGAACCGTTAGACTCGGTACATCTAAAATATGTCAATGGGCAAGTACTAAGGGGATGTGATAAAGCCGTGTACACACGGTAGCGATATGGGCTATAATCGCTGGAAATATGGTCGCTGGTGACCATATTGCTAGTGATGGGAGAGTGCCCCTGCTATAAATCGCTCCCATTTTCAGCCCCATTCTAATCGCTGGTCGCAGGAGTTTGCTGCTGCGACCAGTTGATTACCTCTGCGGCTCCCCCGGCAGAGGTTCCTTTTCATTAGCGACCATCTCTGGTCGCTGATGAAAAGGAGACACTGAGCAATATACCTCCCCGTGTGTACGCACCTTTAGTTTGGAAAGTGATAAAATGGAGAGTGATAAAGCACCAACCAATCAGCGCCTGTCATTTTTCAAAACAGCATGTAACATATGGCCTAATTCAGACCAGACCACTGGGCTGCGAGTCTTCGGGGCCCACATCCATGGTGACAACATTAAAGGGTATTCGTTCCTGATTATGAAGCTGTATAAATGCGGCAATATCTACCTTTTAGGTTGGTCATTTCTGTCATATTGCTGTATACATACTGTGCGTGTACCTGAGGAATTACACAGATGGCAATAGATAAATGTGTTTTTCTAGTAGTACATCAGTGTATGCGTGCGGGGGGTGTCAGTTAAATACTGACCAGGCGAGCGGTGACAACAAGCAGACAGCCCTGCTCGCTGTCACCACTCGTCCACGGCATTGAATACACCCAATGAATTCATCTCCGATAATTGCTATGATTTTATCACTTAGACCAGTGGTTCCCAAACTGTGTACCTAGGCACCCAGGGGTGCCTCAGGACACTTGCAGGGGTGCCTTGGGTTGGTGGGCTAGGATCAATTCATATTATTAATGGACAAGGTAACAGGCAAAACCAGTGCTGGTGGCTGCCAACAGGGGCGGATTGGCCATTTAAGTCACCGGGAACTTTCCCGGGAGGCCGGCCGCATGTGAGGCCGATAGCTGAACATGGCTCCACCCACTCGCGGGTGTAGCGCCACCCACACAATTCGCGGAGGACCTGACAGTGGACACCACAGGAGGAATACAGCAGAGGCGCAGCGGAAGGTCAGGTGCGCTCTAGTAATAATGCTGTGTGCCTTAGCCTGCGCCTGTCATACTGTATGACAGGCAGCAGCACCAGCAGCAGGATCCCCTCACCTGCTCCTTCCCTCTCCTCTCCTCTGTGCTGCCCTGTCCTGTCAGATATTTCAGGCAGCGTAAGTCCCCGGCCCCAGCTTCCTGTAGGGATGGCCATCGACCATCGATGATTCAAATCATCGATGGTTCATGGCCGATGTCGAATACTTTTGCCATCGATGGGGGAGAACCAGATGGTTTCCCTCCATCGATGGAACAGCAAAACGATGTTTTTTTTTTTTAAAGTGTCGGGACACGGAGCATAGCTCCGCCCCAGGCACCCGCGAAGCCCTGCCCCCGTGTTTTGATTGGCCCACAGGCCAATCAATCAAACACAATGGATGACCATCGATATGTAAAATTATCGATGGTCATCCATTGCATAGTTTAGCACTATCGATGGCCTGTTGCAGAATTGCCATCGATGGCAACCATCGATGGCAATGGCAACGATGGCCATCCCTAGCTTCCTGATCTAACAGGAAGTCACATGTTGCACACTGTGTGCACTGGAGGAGCCCTGCCCAGCCTCGAGGCTCAGCCCAGTCACTAGTGAGGAGAAGAGCAGCAGCAGCAGCAGCAGAAGCAGCTACCCCTTCGTGTTTTGGATCTGTATTTATTTGCCAAAAACCAAAAAAATCACTAAAATCACAGATTTTTTGCCTCCTATGCTATTATTAACCTCAATATCATTAATTTCCACCCATTTCCAGTCTATCCTGAACACCTCACAATAAATCCTGAACACCTCACAATAATGTTTTTATGCCAAAAGTTTGCACCGAGGTAGCTGGATGACTATGCAAAGCGACACAAGTGGGCGGCACAAAAACTGGACTGACATGACACACTTAGCATCACCCCTGGACTGATACGGCACAGGTAGCATCACCCCTGGACTGATACGGCACAGGTAGCATCACCCCTGGACTGATATGGCACACTTAGCATCACCCCTGGACTGATACGGCACAGATAGCATCACCCCTGGACTGATACAGCACATTTAGCATCACCCCTGGACTGATATGGCACACTTAGCATCACCCCTGGACTGATATGACACACTTAGCATCACCCCTGGACTGATATGGCACACTTAGCATCACCCCTGGACTGATACGGCACAGGTAGCATCACCCCTGGACTGTTATGGCACAGGTAGCATCACCCCTGGACTGATACGGCAAAGGTAGCATCACCCCTGGACTGATACGGCACAGAAGGCATCACCCCTGGACTGACATGATACACTTAGCATCACCCCTGGACTGATATGGCACACTTAGCATCACCCCTGGACTGATATGACACACTTAGCATCACCCCTGGACTGATATGGCACACTTAGCATCACCCCTGGACTGATATGGCACACTTAGCATCACCCCTGGACTGATTTAACGCAGGTAGCATACCTCCCAACTGTCCCGCTTATCGCGGGAACATCCAGATATTTTGGGACATTCCCACGTCCCTCCCGCCGCCGGCAGTGTCCCGCGGCGGTGGGGGGGGGGGCAGTTGGGAGTCCCCCGTAGTCTGTGAATAGACGCTGTGCGCATGTGCACAGCATCTATTCTTGCAGGCAGGGGGGCTGGCCAGCAGCTCATAGAGCTGCCGGGCATGCCCCACAGCAGCGAAAAATGGGGGCGTGGCATCGCGGCAGTGCTCGCCACGCTTCGGGCTCGCCACACTTTATAAAATCAACTCCACGCCGACGTGGATAGTGGGGGTATGAAAAGGTCGGAGGATGCGTACCTCCACCCCTCGCGGGCTCGCTGCGCTCGCCATGCTTTGGGTTCACGTTTATACTGGGGGGGTGCATTTAACATTGTAAGCACCCATTTGGTCGCATAGGGGGCTGAAATCGCATCGCATCACAGTGCATCGGGTGTATGGCATGCGATGCGATGAAAAATCGCGCGATCACATATCGGGGGCGCCGTGATAATACAC
Organism: Crinia signifera; assembly: GCF_055691185.1. Classification (NCBI taxonomy): domain Eukaryota; kingdom Metazoa; phylum Chordata; class Amphibia; order Anura; family Myobatrachidae; genus Crinia; species Crinia signifera. The sequence continues at coordinate 30,466 of NW_028142050.1, forward strand.
AAGTACCTTTTATTCTTTTAATAAAAATGACAGCTCCCCAGGTTTATCAGCACCCCAGAAATTATAGTACACACTTCGCTCACCCCAGAAATTATATAACACACTTGGCTGACCCCAAGAAATATACAGCACACTTGACTGACCCCTGGAATGATACAACACGTCTGGTATGATATGGCACACTTAGCAGCCCTAAAAAATGTGTGGTACTGTAGCTCCCCTGGAATAATGAGATACTGGGCAGCACAGCACAGATGGATTGATATGGCACACTTGACAACCCTTGCAGGTTAAAAAAACACCTTTTTTATTTTAATAAAAAATGGGGGGAGACCCTTAGTTTTCCCCCCACAGAAGTCCTATACAGCAGCCCCCCTTAGTAATGCTCCATAATAGTACCTCCGTCACTGCACTGCGATGCTAGCCGCATATGTTAATACATATGTGCTAGAATCACTGCGGCCGGGCAGCGATGTATCTCCCCCCTAGTGAGTCCATTACAGTAGTTCCCCTTAGTAGTTGTACCCTGCCAGTACAGGGTACAACTACTCAGTAGTTTCCCCTTTTGTTTTCACAAGCCCCCATAAAGTTAGGCAGCCTGTTAGTTCCCCCTTTAGTTTGTCCCCCACCTGCAGCCCCCATAGCATGCCCATGTGTAGTTTGTCCCCCTCCCCTCTCTGCAGACAGTATGGAAACATCCGTGCCAAGCGAAGATGACGCTGGAAGCCGGGACTTATAGAGATCCGGTCTCGTGAGAATCCGATGCGGGAGGATGATGACGTTTTGGCCTTGTTTTCGTTTTTTTATTATCGGTGGGATGGACGCGAACAGCTTGTGAATGCTTCGGAACAGGTAAGTTCGGGGGTGTTCGGATCTCTAGGATCTGTACGTGCTCATCTCTAATTACAGGTGCATAGTAGTTGCAGACAAATAACACCAATGGATATATACGGGACCAGCTGTATACTCCAAGTATGTCACTTTGAGTATATTTGCACGAGGACCCCACTTTATTTCTAGGACCACTGCTCCCTGCTGTATGAAATCCTCGGTCCCTCCGGGTGCAAACAAAAGTCTGTAAGAAAAGTCAGAGTGGGCACATCATATACAAACAGAACAATCGGGTGCGAGAATAAAGAATTTCGCTCCACTATTCAATATATATATATATATATATATATATATATATATATATATATATATATATATATACATGAATGATAAAGAATAATCTATAAAGAACATTGATAATAAGCAGGGGCTGGCTGGCAACTTTTAGCCTGGGGGCAAGTCCAGAGCACTGGCCCATAAGTAACAGCGCATCGTTAAATTAGAACCACGAATGCTGAGTAAGCAATGAGAGAGCATAAACCCCTGATGGGTTCCTCAGGTTACACTTGGAAGGTCAGCTGATATGTAAATCAGGATGGGCATAAGGCCTATCAGAGCAGTGGGAGGGTATAGACAGGGTAAGAAAAGTCACATGCTAGCATGTGAAGCTTCCTCTGTCCGAAAAGCTGCTGAGAAGGCAAGACCTGTTGCTGCAGCTGACTGGGTAGTACACGTGCTTACTAAATCTAACTTCTGTTTCTCTTTCTCATCAATCCTCCTCTTTATAGGCTGTCTCTCTCCCTCACTCTCCCTTCACCCCCTTTTACTCTCATTCTTTCCATTCAGTTTAGCCCCTTTAGCTAAAATGCCCCGTCCGCGCAGGGTATCGCGCCCGCCCACCTGGCAGATGCTGCATACCTGGCTGGGGGGGCTGCGGGGTCTAGCGGCGGCATCCCTGGTGGTTCCAGTGGGGACAGGAGGCGTGCGCGACGCGGCCCTGCGGCTCCCGAGCCGACCGCATCTCCAGACGCGGCGCCGGCTGATGACGCGGTCCGGCGCCGGGCCTCGGGTGGAGCGCATGCAGGCCGCGGCGCCCTACAGACGTCCGGGGGGGGTCGGGCGGGGGTAGAGGCCGTGGCGCTTTGACTCGGGGTGGTGGGCTAGGCCCCCGCCGCCCCGCGGCACACAATGAAGTAGCCGGAAGTGAATCCGGCGGAGGCACAGGCCGCGGTGGGCGCGCGGCGCCTTCCAGACTTACGGGGGGGTCGGGCGTGGGTACAGCCCGTGGCTCACTGACTAGGGGTAGAGGGCTAGGCCACCGCCGCCCCGCAGATCACACACACATGGCCGGAAATGACGCCGGCGGTGCCGCATCGCGGGCTTCCAGCCGGGCTCGCACTGGAAGGTCGCAGGGTCAGGGCAGGCAGGGTGCTATTCAGGGCCCGGTAACAAGGGGTGTTGTCCTTCAACTGGACATGCCACCCTCCAGCATTCCTGTGCTGGCTCGCCGCTTACAGCAGAGGGGTCTCCCCTCTGGAGTCCCCTCCCCCAATACTCCCAGGCAGGCCAGAGGATGGGGGCGCTCCAGGGGCGCAGGACAAGTACATAGCCCGATCACTGGGGGGCAATTAGGCCCGGCTGGGCCTGCAGACACACACTTGAGGGCCCCCAGGGGTATGTCCCCTTTACACATAGCCAGGCGACAGATCCCCAGACGGTCCAGGCTGTTTCCCCTGCGGTCTGCGTCCGCACCAGCCACTTCTGCAGCCGTACCAGCAGCCACTACCCCCTTACCCGCAGCGGATGGGGGGGTGCAGCAGTTTATGACCCTGCTGTCCAGCCTGATGAGTCAGGTTCCCCCGCAGGGTGGTCAGGCGCCCGCTATTAGTCAGCCCACTAATGCCCCTTCCGGGATGCCTACCCCATCTCAGCCAGTGGTGGCGGGTCCTTCCACATCTTCCGGTGGTTCTACTCCCCTCACAGCTATGGCGGTCGTCGCAGGAAACAGCATTTCTCCACACAATCCTAGAGATTGGCCTCCAGCGCCCGCTGGAAGTATCCACCGTATCTGAGCAGAAGTATCCACCGTCCCGGTGGATACTTCTGCTCAGATACGGTGGATACTTCCAGCGGGCGCTGGAGGCCAATCTCTAGGATTGTGTGGAGAAATGCTGTTTCCTGCCCCCGCCTGGAGCGTTCACGGAAGAAGGTGAACGCTGCAGTTGAGAAGTATCTGCTGACCAACGGCGGGGGTGTTATTCGCCATGACGCCATCGACTTTCAGCGGAGTGCGCTGTATAGAAGCGATGGTGTTTATTTTTAGCCCGGAGGGCGTGGCTCTGTTTTTGGGCAATGTTTTTAGCTGGTTAGATACACAGTGCTGAGCGTTTTGCTAGTTGGTGGCGGTGCTGCGGCTTAGGGCCTAGCTGTGGCGGTAAAGAACGGTCATCCTTGTAAGATCTTGATGTTTGTGTGTAGATAGTGGGGTGTCGCTCTCCCCTGACATCTATGGTCATCGGCCATGCTTCTGCCCGGGGGATGGTCACCACTAGCATGAGTGGATGACCGGGGAGAGTGATCACCAGCGATGGTGTGTATGGTAGACATCTTTAACCCCACTTTCCTATAGTGACCATTCTTTGGTGCCGCCACCATTATATATATAGTTTAGTTAATTGTCAAATAAATTTGACATTCATTTTGAAACGCCAGCACTTGTGCCTGTGTCTTTTTTATTAGATAAGTTAGTTGTTAAGGTTTAAGTTGAAGTTATGGTGAAGTTGAAAGTGTGGACCTGGGGGATACCCGATGGGGAGTTTATAGGTTTTGCGGTTTAAAAATATGTATTAATAAAACAACAAAAACAATAATAGGACACCACAGGCTGCTCCCCTGTATAATATCAGGACACCACAGGCTACTCCCCATCTTATAATAATAACAGGACAACAGAGGCTGCTCCCCCTGTATAATATCAGGACACCACAGGCTACTCCCCGTCTTATAATAATAACAGGACAACAGAGGCTGCTCCCCCTGTATAATATCAGGACACCACAGGCTACTCCCCGTCTTATAATAATAATAGGACAACAGAGGCTGCTCCCCCTGTATAATATCAGGACACCACAGGCTACTCCCCGTCTTATAATAATAACAGGACAACAGAGGCTGCTCCCCCTGTATAATATCAGGACACCACAGGCTACTCCCCGTCTTATAATAATAACAGGACAACACAGGCTGCTCCCCTGTATAATAATAGTACCCCCACAGGCTGCTCCGCCTGTATAATAATGGGACCCCCACAGGCTGCTACTCCTGTATAATAAAAGTACACCACAGGCTGCTCCCCCTGTATAATAGGACACAACAGGCTGCTCCCCCTGTCTTATAATCATAACAGGACCCCACAGACTTCTACCCCTGTATAATAACAGGACCCCACAGGCTGCTCCCCCTGTATAATAATAACGGGACCCCCACAGGCTGCTCCCCCTGTATAATAATAACGGGACCCCCACAGGCTGCTCCCCCTGTATAATAACGGGACCCCCACAGGCTGCTCCCCCTGTATAATAAAATTACATCACAGGCTGCTCCCCCTTTATAATAACAGGACACAACAGGCTGATCCCCCTGTGTAACATGACCCCACAGGCAGCTCCCCCTGTATTATTATAATAATAACAACAATAACGGGACCCCCACAGGCTGCTCCCCCTGTATATAAAGGGACCCCCACAGGCTGCTCCCCCTGTATAAAAATAACGGGACCCCCACAGGCTGCTCCCCCTGTATAATAATAACAGGGCCCCCACAGGCTGCTCCCCCTGTGTAATAATAACAGGACCCCCACAGTCTGCTCCCCCTGTATAATAACAGGACACAACAGGCTGCTCCCCCTGTATAACATGACCCCATAGGCTGCTCCCCCTGTATTATATTAATAATAATAATAACAGGACCCCCACAGGCTGCTCCCCTTGTATAATAATAATGGGACCCCCTACAGGCTGCTCCCCCTGTATATTAATAATGGGACCCCCACAGGCTGCTCCCACTTATAAAATTAACTGGACCCCCACAGGCTGCTCCCCCTTAAAATAATAACTGGACCCCCACAGGCTGCTCCCCCCTGTATAATAACTGAACCTTACAGGCTGCTCAGCCTGTACAGTCCCACTCCCTCTTACCTTGATGCCAGACACTAGTGAGGCAGGCTGCAGCATAGGGAAGAAAGAAACGCACAGGCAGGAAGTAGGTGGAACATACAGGCATATATTCAATGCCGTGGGCGAGCGGTGACTGCGAGCAGAACCGCTCACCCTGTCAGTATTCAACTAACCCCCCTCATACGCAAATTCCCCCTCACTCCGTTTTTTGAGCGAGGGGGAATTTGCGTATGTGCCTCCAAAAGCTGCGAGAATCGAGGCTAATTACAGTGAGTTTGCTGCACTAGCTGCGGCTCTTGCAGTTTAGGGGAATCCTCGCCGTTCTGTGACGGCGAGGATTCCCCCGGAACGTTGCATTGTGCGAGCGGCCGGCGCGGGGGTTAAACTGCGAGGATCTCTGGTTTTCTGCGATCCTCGCAGTTTAACCCCCTCGCCGGCCGCTCGCACCGGCATTGAATACATGCCAAAGAGTCTCTGTAGTGGCCTCCTGCACTAGACATGTCCTCAGTGCAGGAGGCCGGCGGCCATGTTTATGGAGACCACTCGGAAACTGGTCAGTCTGGCTTCAGCAGCAGCCTCAGAACAATGGCGGCCAATCATAGGACAACAGAGGCTGCTCCCCCTGTATAATATCAGGACACCACAGGCTACTCCCCGTCTTATAATAATAACAGGACAACAGAGGCTGCTCCCCCTGTATAATATCAGGACACCACAGGCTACTCCCCGTCTTATAATAATAACAGGACAACACAGGCTGCTCCCCTGTATAATAATAGTACCCCCACAGGCTGCTCCGCCTGTATAATAATGGGACCCCCACAGGCTGCTACTCCTGTATAATAAAAGTACACCACAGGCTGCTCCCCCTGTATAATAGGACACAACAGGCTGCTCCCCCTGTCTTATAATCATAACAGGACCCCACAGACTTCTACCCCTGTATAATAACAGGACCCCACAGGCTGCTCCCCCTGTATAATAATAACGGGACCCCCACAGGCTGCTCCCCCTGTATAATAATAACGGGACCCCCACAGGCTGCTCCCCCTGTATAATAACGGGACCCCCACAGGCTGCTCCCCCTGTATAATAAAATTACATCACAGGCTGCTCCCCCTTTATAATAACAGGACACAACAGGCTGATCCCCCTGTGTAACATGACCCCACAGGCAGCTCCCCCTGTATTATTATAATAATAACAACAATAACGGGACCCCCACAGGCTGCTCCCCCTGTATATAAAGGGACCCCCACAGGCTGCTCCCCCTGTATAAAAATAACGGGACCCCCACAGGCTGCTCCCCCTGTATAATAATAACAGGGCCCCCACAGGCTGCTCCCCCTGTGTAATAATAACAGGACCCCCACAGTCTGCTCCCCCTGTATAATAACAGGACACAACAGGCTGCTCCCCCTGTATAACATGACCCCATAGGCTGCTCCCCCTGTATTATATTAATAATAATAATAACAGGACCCCCACAGGCTGCTCCCCTTGTATAATAATAATGGGACCCCCTACAGGCTGCTCCCCCTGTATATTAATAATGGGACCCCCACAGGCTGCTCCCACTTATAAAATTAACTGGACCCCCACAGGCTGCTCCCCCTTAAAATAATAACTGGACCCCCACAGGCTGCTCCCCCCTGTATAATAACTGAACCTTACAGGCTGCTCAGCCTGTACAGTCCCACTCCCTCTTACCTTGATGCCAGACACTAGTGAGGCAGGCTGCAGCATAGGGAAGAAAGAAACGCACAGGCAGGAAGTAGGTGGAACATACAGGCATATATTCAATGCCGTGGGCGAGCGGTGACTGCGAGCAGAACCGCTCACCCTGTCAGTATTCAACTAACCCCCCTCATACGCAAATTCCCCCTCACTCCGTTTTTTGAGCGAGGGGGAATTTGCGTATGTGCCTCCAAAAGCTGCGAGAATCGAGGCTAATTACAGTGAGTTTGCTGCACTAGCTGCGGCTCTTGCAGTTTAGGGGAATCCTCGCCGTTCTGTGACGGCGAGGATTCCCCCGGAACGTTGCATTGTGCGAGCGGCCGGCGCGGGGGTTAAACTGCGAGGATCTCTGGTTTTCTGCGATCCTCGCAGTTTAACCCCCTCGCCGGCCGCTCGCACCGGCATTGAATACATGCCAAAGAGTCTCTGTAGTGGCCTCCTGCACTAGACATGTCCTCAGTGCAGGAGGCCGGCGGCCATGTTTATGGAGACCACTCGGAAACTGGTCAGTCTGGCTTCAGCAGCAGCCTCAGAACAATGGCGGCCAATCAGGAGCCGCTAGGCCGCAAGGCGGCAAATAGCGGCATTCGGGAGGCGGAGCCGCACGATGTACACAAACACTGTGCGGCTCCTACTGTCCGGGCTGGTTTCGCGTGTCGGTTTGTTTTTTTGCCAAGACCCTTACCTGGACTACGTCGCCCCGGGACAGGTGAGTATGGTTTCCTTCCACAGCTTCCACATGGATTTCGTCGGATCCGGACGCCATCGCCGACAGCGACGTCGACTTGAAGAAGGACGTTGACATGGATCCAGAAGACCGCCGACACAGGACCAGAAGACGACACAGGACCAGGGCTACCTACGGAAAGAAGATAGGTAAGTATTAGTATGTGTGGGCTTTGTATGTATTAAAGTTTTATTTTAAGTGTGTGTCAGTGTGTTTTATTGTACTATTTTTAATACTGTGGCACTACCCAGCGGGCCCTTTAATGCCCCGCAGGCTGGGACTTGTGGTTCTCCAAGTCCCAGCTTGCGGGGGAGGCTTGCTGGGACTCATAGTGCCCCAGTATTAGACAATAGTTTAATCTTTTTTTTACACCATTTATCAGCTCGATGCCCACCGCCCAGGGGCATCGAGGACAGCACCAGGCTTCAGCCTGGTCAGGTAAGTCCTGGAGGGGGGGGACCACTTCATTGGGGGGGGTCCCCACTCCCCCAGGGCCCCTGGCCAGGCTGACTGGTCGGTAGGGTTAATGTTTTGGCCACGGGACCTTATATAATAAGTGTCCCCCGGCTGTGACATTACCCTGCTGGCTGGTTTGGCCTGGGGCTGGTTCTTAAAATACGGGGGACCCCTAGTCATTTTGTCCCCCGTATTTTGGGAACCAGCCCCGGACCTGGAGCCTGGGGCTGGTTGTTAAAAATCGGGGAACCCCTATTTGTCGGGTTCCCTGATTTTTAATTACCGGCCCCGGCTCCTTCAGCCTGGTGCTGGTTATGGCTGTGGGGGGGACCCCACTCCTTTTTTTTTTTTTAATTTTTTTTTTTTTTACTGAAGCCTGCCTACGACAGGGAAATCAAGGTGTATTTTCCTGTCGTATTTGCATGGGTGTTTTACACCACTTAGCAGCCGTATTATCAGTACGGCTGCTTAGTACATCAGGAACCACCATTCTTTTGAATGGTGATTTCTGTCGTATCCTATCGATGGTGTAGACATTCGTATTTGTAAATACAAATATGAATGTTCCATCTTTAGGAATACGAATTGTTGTATTTTCGGGATTGTAAATCCCGAAAATACAAATTCGTAAAAAATAAGGAATTTGGTACTCACCGATAATTCCCTTTCTCCAAGGCAGCAGGGGACACTGCAGAGTCATGACGTATGGCATAGTGTTGGTGCTGTGGAGTTGGCACTTTAAGATGCTTTTGAAGTGGTTGGCTCCTCCCCCCTCTATCCCCACCAAGCCCCAGTCTTAGTAAAACTGTGACCGAGAGAGGAAGAGAGAGGAAGAGAAACAAAGGCAAGAAGAACTAGAAGGAGGAGGATATACAACATAAAACATGTAATATTTAATCAAATGAACGATATGAGTTAGTAAGTAAGGTATAGATAACAGAATCACCCAACATAACAACAACATGAATGATACACTCATGGTAAACTGAGTCTTCCTGAGGAAGGACCAACTTGTAGGAACATGGTAGTAACCTATATAACCTGGCAGGAAAACAGCGCTGGGAGGGCGTGCAGTGTCCCCAGCTGCCTTGGAGAAAGGGAATTATCGGTGAGTACCAAATTCCTTATTTCTCCCTCGGCCAGCAGGGGACACTGCAGAGTCATGACGTATGGGAAGAATACCAAAGCACTACTCCCGGGTGGGAGAGCGCTGAGATTCCCCCAGAACAGCCCTGCCAAAGGACGTTTCAGCCTTGGCAAAGGCGTCGAATTTATAAAACCGGGCAAAGGTGTTCGCACTTGCCCAGGTCGCAGCTCTGCACACCTGAGAGAGGGAAACCCCTCTTGCCAGGGCCCATGATGTGCTAACCGACCTTGTCGAATGAGCCGTAATGAGCCGTAATTCCTGTTTGCATGTCTGTAGGCCTCTTTAATGGTGAGGCACATCCAACGAGCCAACGTTCTTTTGGACGCAGGCCATCCCCTGCGTTCATGACAATAGAGAATAAAAAGACTATCAGTCTTCCGCAATGCTGACGTTTTATCCAAGTATATTCGCAATGCCCTTACAGCATCTAGGGAAGCAGAGTCTTCAGTGAAAGCTGGAATGATAATCGGCTGGTTAAGATGAAAAGAAGAAACCACCTTAGGGAGAAAAGAACTATTAGTCCTTAATTCCGCCCTGTCAGTGTAGAACTGTAAGAAAGGGGGCCGACATGATAAGGCCCCTAGTTCCAAAACACGACGCGCTGAAGCTAATGCAACTAGCATAACAGTCTTCCAGGTGACATATTTTAGATGTACCGAGTCTAACGGTTCAAAAAGGTCTGATTGCAAGTATCGCAAAACCACTGATAAGTCCCAGGGTTCAGTGGGTGATCTGAAGGGAGGTTGAAGCCTCAACACCCCCTTTAAAAACTTTGTATCTCTGGAATGACCGCTACCCTGCGGTGAAAGAAGACAGATAGCGCCGCCAGTTGCACCTTCAGAGAGGCTAAACGAAGACCTTTGTCCAGTCCTTCCTGGAGAAATTCTAGTAACCTAGGTAGGCTAAACACCGCCTTAGGATAGCCGAGCCTTTCGCACCAGGAAATGTAGGACTTCCAAATCCTGTGGTAATGGGCCGAAGTCACACTCTTCCTAGCATGGAGCATTGTTGGAATAACCCTGGATGGGATACCTCTGCGTTTCAGCAATTCGGCCTCAACAACCATGCCGTTAAATGCAGAAGCCGTAAGTTTTGGAAGGTGAATGGTCCTTGGAGAAGCAAGTCTTCTCTTTGAGGTAGGAGCCACGGGTTGTCTATTGACATTAGTTTTAGATCCGAGTACCATGCCCTCCTCGGCCAGTTCAGGGCAATTAAGATGGCTGTTGTTGTTTCTCTTTTCAGTTTCTTCAGAACTCTTGGAAGCAACGGGAAAGGTGGAAATATGTATACCAGTTGGTAGTGCCATGGTATTGATAGGGCGTCAACTGCCACCGCTCCTGGATCCAGGGACCTGGCACAGTAGAGAGGAACCTGATGATTCAATCTGGAGGCCATCAGGTCTATGTCGGGGGTCCCCCACCAAAGCGTCAGTTGATGGAAGACCTCCGGGTGAAGAGACCACTCCCCTGGAAGGAACGTTTGGCGGCTTAGATAGTCCGCCTGACAATTCTCTACTCCCGGAATAAATATTGCTGAAAAGGCCTTGGAGTGGGCTTCTGCCCATTCTAATATGGGACAGACCTCTCGCATGGCTGCCCTGCTCCTGGTGCCCCCTTGTCGATTTATATATGCGACCGCGGTCACGTTGTCTGATTGTATCCTGATCTGTAGACCTTGGAGCAGGTTGTGAGCCTGTAGTAAAGTTAGTCTGATTGCTCTTAGTTTTAAGATATTGATTGGAAGCTTTGTCTCCTGCAGCGACCAGCGTCCTTGGAACCTGTGGCCTAGGGCGACTGCTCCCCAGCCCTTGAGACTGGCGTCTGTTGTGACGACTGTCCATGTGCAAGGGTTGAAACTGCGTCCTTGAAGCAGGTTTGGGGTGTGAAGCCACCAAAGCAGGGATGAGCGAGCCTTCTGAAACAAGATGATACGCTTGTGAATTTGAAGGTGTGAGCCCGAACATTGTGATAGTAGATTCTCTTGGAAAGTCCGAGAATGGAAGCGACCGTAAGGGACCGCCTCGAACGCAGCTACCATCAGACCCAAGAGTTGAGTGCACAGATGTGCTGAGAGTCTTTTCTGATGCAGAACCTGTCTGACCTTTGCTTGTAGAGCTATGATCTTGTCCGGTGGTAGGAAAATCCTTTCCTCTACTGTGTCCAATATGAGGCCCAGAAATTGTAGGCGTTGTGATGGGTTGAGTTGTGATTTTTTGAAGTTCACAACCCACCCATTTTTTACTAAAAACCTGCAAGTTGTCATGGCATCTGCCATCAGCTTTTCCCGAGTTGGAGCTTTGAGGAGGAGGTCGTCTAAGTAGGGGATAATAGTTATCCCCTGCAGACGAAGAGCCTTGGTCATGCATGCCATTATTTTTGTAAAAACCCGAGGAGCGGAAGAAAGTCCGAAGGGTAGTCCCCTGAACTGGAAATGACGATCCTGCAGTACGAATCTCAAGAATCGCTGATGAGGTCCCCAGATTGGGACGTGCAGGTACGCGTCCTTTATATCTAGAGACAGGAGAAATTCTCCTTTCTCCAGGGATGCAATAACTGACCGAATCGATTCCATCTTGAATCTGTGGTAGAGAACAAATTCGTTCAGGGGCTTCAGATTTAGAATGGGTCGGGCAGATCCGTCTGGCTTTGGGACCACGAAAATGCTTGAATAGTATTCCGTGCACTGCTGATGGGCTGGCACCGGGATAATTACTCCCGACTCGAGCAGGGTTTGTATGGCCCCGAATAGGCTCAAACCTGCCTCTACTGATGGAGGGCGACCTATTGGGAAGAACCTGTTTGGAGGTTGTGTGGCAAATTCCAGTTTGTACCCCTGGGAGACAATCTGGAGAACCCACGCGTCGGTGCAATGAGACCTCCATTCCTCCGCGAACAGTAACAATCTGGCGCCCACCTTGGGTTCCCCCAAGTGAGCCGGTAGGCCGTCATGCCACTGGCTTGTCTGTGGTCTTTGGGTTGAGAGAGAGATTGGCAGTGGTCTGGGGGGCTCTGGCCCCTCTGCCTCGGCGGCCTCTGAAGGTTGAGAAACCCTCATCTGGCTCTCCCCCTGAAGCCCGCATTACCCCAAAAGGAGCGAAAGGAAGGACTTACAAATTGCCTCTTCGGTGCAGGAGCCAAAGAGGGCAAAAAGGTTGACTCCCCCCCCCGTGGCCTGGGAAATGAGCTTGTCCAATTCTGGCCCGAAAAGCATATCTCCTGAGAAGGGGAGGGCTTCCACCGCTTTTTTAATTTCTGGCTCGGCTTGCCAAGAGCGTAGCCACACAGTGCGTCTAGCCAGGACGGCAGAAGCTGAAACCTTTGCTGCTAATGTGGAAACATCAGAGGCTGCTTCCCCAACATAGGTAGAAGCGTCCCTGATACATTCTGCCAAGGGTAGCAATTCCTCCTTGGGAGTATCCTGTTCCAGGCCCCTGATCAAATCAGCGGCCCATGTCTCCATTGCCCTGGCTACCCATGAGGAGGCGAGAGCTGGACGTAAGATGACACCTGCGGTAGTGTAAATATTTTTGAGAGCACTATCAAGACGTTTATCTGGTGCTTCTTTAAGCGATACCGCTCCCGGAATGGGGAGGGTGGTTTTCTTTGATAAACGTGACAATGAGGCGTCCGGAGTGGGAGGAGTCTCCCATCTAGCTCTAGACTCGGCCGAAAATGGGTATAAGGAATGGAATCTTTTAGACATCTGAAACTTCTTATCAGGTGTCTTCCAGACTTTTACTAAGGGGTTATATAATTCCTCAGAGTCTGGAAAAGTTATTGGTTGTTTCTGAACCCTGCCAAAAATGGATACCTGAGGCGGGATAGGCGAGTCAGCAATATTAAGAGTAGATCTGATCTCTCTTATGAGACCCTCAGGGGGAAATTTACTAATATGAAAAACCGAGTTTTTCGTATTAGTATTTTCCCTACGACTGCATACGACTGTTTCAGTCGTATGCAAAGTCGTGTTCCGGAGGGTCATTTACAAAGCAGTCAGATACGACTGCTTTGTAACCCACCGATGTCGTAGGAATTCGTATATACGGCTGCTAATACGAATTATTTGTAGCAGTCTGCACGGATCAGTCAGATCCGTGCAGGCTGCGGTGTAAAAAAATAGAAAAATTAAATAAATAAAAAAAAAAAATGGCGTGGGGTCCCCCCCACAGCCGAAACCAGCACCAGGCTGAAGGAGCCGGGGCCGGTAATTAAAAATCAGGGAACCCGACAAATAGGGGATCCCCGATTTTTAACAACCAGCCCCAGGCTCCAGGTCCGGGGCTGGTTCCCAAAATACGGGGGACAAAATGACTAGGGGTCCCCCGTATTTCAAGAACCAGTCCCAGGCACAACCAGCCAGCAGGGTAATGTCACAGCCGGGGGACACTTATAATATAAGGTCCCGTGGCCAAAACATTAACCCCCTGACCGGTCAGCCTGGCCAGGGGCCCTGGGGGAGTGGGGACCCCCCCAATGAAGGGGTCCCCCCCTCCAGGACTTACCTGACTAGGCTGAAGCCTGGTACTGTCCCCGATGCCCCTGGGCGGTGGGCATCGGGCTGATTATGGTGTAAAAAAAAGACTAATCTATTGTTTTTTACTGTGGCACTACAAGTGCCAGCAAGCCTCCCCAGCAAGCTGGGACTTGGAGAACCACAAGTCCCAGCCTGCTGGGCATTAAAGGGCCCGCTGGCACTTGTAGTTCCACAGTTAAAAAAATAGTACACAAAACACACTGACACACTTTTAAAATAAAACTTTAATACATACAAAGCCCACACATACTAATACTTACCTATCTTCTTTCCGTAGGTAGCCCTGGTCCTGTGTCGTCGTCTTCTGGTCCTGTGTCGTCTTCTGCCTACATGTCGACCGTCGCTGTCGCCGTCCGGATCCGACGAAATCCATTTGGGAAGCTGTGGAAGGAAACCATACTCACCTGTCCCAGCGCGACGTAGTCCAGGTAAGTGTCTTGGCAAAAAAAACAAACCGAACACCCCGAATCCAGGCCGGACTGAGAGTCGCACGATGTTAACCCCTTCCCGACATTTGACGTACATTTACGTCATGGCCGGGATGTACTTCCCGACGCATGGCATAAATGTACGTCATGGCTTTAAACTGTCACCGCGTCTATAGACGCGGTGACAGTTTGGAGATGTCTGCTGTCCCTGACAGCAGACATGTCCCAGCATGTCCATGGGGGGCGGCGATGCCTCTCCCCCGTCGGCGATCGCTGTGATTGGCTGTTCAAATGTGAACAGCCAATTACAGCGTTTTCTGTGTACCGGCGAATAACGTTCGCCGGTGACACAGGGATCGGTGGTGATTGGTGCTGTAAAGTACAGCACCAATCACCACGGGGTGTAAGGGTGACACTGGTGTCACCCCACCTCACCCCACCCGCCCCCAAAGGCCGTGATTGGTCCGTCGGACCGACGGACCAATCACAGCCATGGAGGGTGATTTAAACTAACGGTGACTGCACTGCAGACGCCATTCCGGTCTGGAATTGCGTGCAGTGCGGTCACCGTGCCTATCTGCTGTGATATACTGACCTGATCTATGCAAATACTTACCTGATCACTGCTTGTAGCGTGCTGGATGCTTCCTGGATCTTGTGACTTCTTGTGACTTCCTGTGTTGTGCTGCTGCAGTGTGATAGAGTTATAGATAGAGAGATAGAGAGAGATAGAGAGAGATAGAGAGAGATAGTGACAGAGAGTGCTATATTTTGTGTCTGCTGCACCCCCCCCCCCTGTTGTGCTGATCAGTATATCTGTGCTGATCAGCAACTTTTTGGGGGTGCTGGGTTATATATATACAGCTGTGCTGCGTGTGCAACTGACTGCTGCCCCCCCTTTTGTGCTGATCAGTATAAATTAACTGATCAGCAACTTTTTGGGGGTGCAGAGTTTTTTTTTATATATATACCTGTCAGTGCTGCTGCTGCAGTGTCATAGAGTGATAGATAGTGAGAGATAGAGAGAGATAGTGACAGAGAGTGATAGAGAGTGCTATATTTTGTGTCTGCTGCCCCCCCCCCCTGTTGTGCTGATCAGTATATCTGTGCTGATCAGCAACTTTTTGGGGGTGCAGAGTTTTTTTTTATATATATACCTGTCAGTGCTGCTGCTGCAGTGTCATAGAGTGATAGATAGTGAGAGATAGAGAGATAGAGAGAGATAGTGACAGAGTGTGATAGAGAGTGCTATATTTTGTGTCTGCTGCCCCCCCTTTTGTGCTGATCAGTATATCTGTGCTGATCAGCAACTTTTTGGGGGTGCAGGGTTTTTTTTTTATATATACCTGTCAGTTGCTGCCAGTTGCACTGTCAGTTGCACCAAAGGTTGTGCACCTGCTGCCCCTCACTGGTAATCAGTGTCGCATCAGTGATCACCTTTTTTTTTTTTTGAGGGTGCTGTGGGGTCTTTTTTTAATTTTTTTTTTACACACACTGTGATTTTGTGGGTGTCCTGTGGCCACTGTGCGCTGATCAGTGACGTACATCACTGATCAGCTTTTTCGGCACAGGGTTGATCTATTTTTTTTTTTTGGATCAAATTCCTGTTGCCTTTGAGCGCTGTTCAGTGACGGACGTTACTGACCAACATCTGTGCTCAATTTTTGGCGCAGGACCTTTTTTTTTTTTTTTAACCCCTTCATTTTTTTTTATTGGGATCAAATTCCTGTATAAAGTATTTTTTTTTTCTGCACTACATACACACTACACACTACATACCCCCCGTGTTGAAATAAAGTTTGTACCCCCCCTACACTATACACGTGTTGAAACATTTCACTACCAGAAACACAAAAATAAAAATGGCATCCCAAATGTCATCCCAAATGTCATCCCAGTCATCCAGAAGAATGTATTCAGCGGAGGAGGCATATGCCATGCTTGCCTCTGACTCTGACACAGCCAGTGATGCAAGCGGGGAATTTGAAGGATTCATCTTAAGCTCCTCTTCCTCCTCTAGTGATGAGGGACCCCCTCAAAGACGCCCCCGTAGAGCAGCTGAGAACCCCCCCCCCCCAATAATTGATCTCGTATGGACCCCACCACCAGACAATTTTGAGCCCCAGGTTCCTGAGTTTTTGGCCATCCCAGGAATCCAATTTGATTCCACAGGTCTCAGAGAAATTGACTTTTTCAAATTATTTTTCTCTGATGATTTTATAAATTTAATGGTGGACCAAACTAATTTATATGCCCAGCAGTTTATTGCTCAAAACCCCACGTCATCATTTGCTAGGTGGACCCCTGTAGATGCAGTAGAGATGATGACGTTTTGGGGTCTGGTGTTTCATATGGGCATAGTAAAAAAGCCAGAAATTAAGCAATATTGGAGTACAGATGTTCTGTACAGCACCCCACTTTACCGTATGGCCATGACCCGGACTCGTTTTGAGTTAATCCTTAAATTTTTGCATTACAACGATAATGCACAGTGCCCACCCAGAGATGATCCCACCTTTGACCGGCTATTCAAAGTCAGGCCGGTCATTGATCATTTCAGTGCCAAATTTGCAGAGATGTACATCCCAGATAAATTCATTTGCATAGACGAGTCCCTTATACATTTTAAAGGAAGGGTTAAATTCCGCCAGTACCTTCCCAGTAAGAGGGCAAGGTATGGCATAAAAATGTATAAGCTGTGTGAAAGCACCTCAGGGTACACCCACAGGTTTAGGGTATATGAAGGGAAGGATTCAAGAATTGAACCGCCAGAATGCCCCCCCTCCCTCGTAGGTGTTAGTGGAAAAATTGTCTGGGATTTAGTGCACCCCTTCCTGGATAAAGGTTATCACCTCTATGTGGATAACTTTTACACTAGCATCCCCCTGTTTAAGGCCCTTGGTTCAAGAGGTACAGCAGCTTGCGGTACTGTGCGCAAGAACCAAAGAGGCCTCCCAAAAACGCACATTGCCCAAGTACTGAGAAGGGGTGAAAGCAGGGGAATATGCACCGAAAATATGTTGTTGGTCAAATATAAGGACAAGAGGGATGTCCTTATACTGACAACAATTCACGGAGACAGTACCACCTCCGTCCCTGTACGAGGTACCAGTACCCACACCTCAAAACCTAATTGTATCCTGGATTACAATAAGTACATGGGCGGAGTGGATCTTTCAGATCAGGTACTGAAGCCGTACAGTGCCCTGCGGAAAACAAAAATCTGGTACAAGAAGCTGGCCGTGTATATCATCCAGATGGCACTGTATAACGCTTACGTGCTATTCCGTTCTACCAGCCAGAGGGGGACATTTATGCACTTTCAAGAGGAAGTCATAAAGGGCCTAATATTTGGGAACCAGCAGGCAGAGGGCCCCAGTACTTCTAGTACTGGCCCCCGTATTGTACCAGGGCAGCATTTTCCTGATGAAATCCCCTCCACTGGAAAAAAGGGCAGGACACAAAAAAGGTGCAAAGTTTGCTATAAAAAGGGAATAAGAAAGCAAACTATTTTCCAGTGTGACACTTGCCCCGACAAACCCGGCCTATGTATAAAGGAGTGTTTTAAAATATACCACACATCTATGGATTATTAGGTTCATCATTTCACCGTGCTTCGGGGGTCTTGCTAATGCCACATAGCACCCACCATTCATTCCACCAGAATCTGAGCCGCAAAATCCAAAAATCACTCCTTCCCTTCTGAGTCCTGCCATGCACCCAACTGGTATTTTTTGGTCACATGTGAGGCATTGCCGTACTCGGGAGAAATTGAGGCACAGATTTTGGGGTGCTTTTTCTCCTTCATACCTTATGAAAATGAAAAATTTTGAGCCAGAACTGCATTTTTGTGTAAAAAAATGTAATTTTTCATTTGCACAGCCCAGTTGTATCAAAATTGGTGAAACCCCTGGGGGTTTGAAATGTACACTATACCCCTAGATGAATTCCCTGAGGGGTTTAGTTTGCAAAATGGGGTCACTTGTGGGGGGGTTCCACTGTATTGGTGCTTTGGGGGTCTTGCTAATGCGACATAGCACCCACCAACATTCCACCAGAATCTGTGCTGCAAAATCCAAATATCACTCCTTCCCTTCTGAGTCCTGCCATTTTTTGGTCACACATGAAGCATTGCCGTACTCGGGAGAAATTGGGGCACAGATTTTGTGGTGCTTTGTCTCCTTCATTCTTTGTGAAAATGAAAAATTTTGAGCCAGAACGGCATTTTTTGTGTAAAAAATGTAATTTTTCATTTGCACAGCCCAGTTGTATCAAAATTGGTGAAACCCCTGGGGGTTTGAAATGTACACTATACCCCTAGATGAATTCCCTGAGGGGTGTAGTTTGCAAAATGGGGTCACTTGTGGGGGGGTTCCTAACTTTTAGCATCTTATGGTGCCTAGAAACCTACATGGTGCCTAAAAAATAATCTCATAAAAAGGAGGCTCCAAAATCAAGTAGGTGCTCCTTCTATTATGAAGCCTGTGGTTTGGTCAACGTGCACACTAGGGCCACATATAGGATATTTATGAAAACAAAAGAATTGGGGGAATCAATTTTTAGTCACATTTCTCTAGTAAAATCTACTGTGTTCCTTAGAAAAATGTATTAAAATTGCAAATCTGCAAAAAAAATGAAATTTTGAAATTTCACCTACACTTTGTTTTAATTCCTGTGAAACACCTAAAGGGTTAACAAACTTCCAAAATGCTGTTTTGAATACTGTGAGGGGTGCAGTTTTTGAAATGGCATCATTTATGGGGGTGTCTCACATACAAGTCCCTCAAAGTCACATCAGAACTGAACTGGTCCCTAAAAAAATCAGTGTTTGACATTTTCTTGAAAATTTGAGAATTTGCTATTCATATTTTAAGCCTCCTAGTGTCCAAAAAAATTAAAAGGATGTTGAAATAATGATGGAAACATAAAGTAGACATATGGTCTATGTTAGTTATTAACTATTTTGAGTGGTATGATTATTTGTCTCACAAGCAGAAAATTTAACATTTTGAAAATTGCTAAATTTTCCATTTTTTTTACGACATTTTGGTATTTTTCACAAAAAAACACAGACTGTATCGACCCAAATTTACCACTAACTTGAAGTACAATGTGTCACGAGAAAACAATCTCAAAATCACTGGGATAAGTAAAAGCAAAAAAAAGTTATCCCCACTTAAGTGATACCTGTCAGATTTGAAAAAAAGGGCTCTGTCAGGAAGGAAAAAACAGGCTGCGGCGGGAAGGGGTTAACATTGTGCGGCTCCGCCTCCCGAATGCCGCTATTGGCCGCCTTGCGGCCTAGCGGCCAATCAGGAGCCGCTAGGCCGCAAGGCGGCCAATAGCGGCATTCGGGAGGCGGAGCCTCACGATGTACACAGAGTACCGTGCGTCTCCCTGTCCGGTCTGGATTCGGGCTGTCGGTTTGTTTTTTTGCCAAGACACTTACCTGGACTACGTCGCGCTGGGACAGGTGAGTATGGTTTCCTTCCACAGCTTCCCAAATGGATTTCGTCGGATCCGGACGGCGACAGCGACGGTCGACATGGAGGCAGAAGACGACACAGGACCAGAAGACGACGACACAGGACCAGGGCTACCTACGGAAAGAAGATAGGTAAGTATTAGTATGTGTGGGCTTTGTATGTATTAAAGTTTTTTTTTAAAAGTGTGTCAGTGTGTTTTGTGTACTATTTTTTTAACTGTGGAACTACAAGTGCCAGCGGGCCCTTTAATGCCCAGCAGGCTGGGACTTGTGGTTCTCCAAGTCCCAGCTTGCTGGGGAGGCTTGCTGGCACTTGTAGTGCCACAGTAAAAAACAATAGATTAGTCTTTTTTTTACACCATAATCAGCCCGATGCCCACCGCCCAGGGGCATCGGGGACAGAAACAGGCTTCAGCCTGGTCAGGTAAGTCCTGGAGGGGGGGGGACCCCTTCATTGGGGGGGTCCCCACTCCCCCAGGGCCCCTGGCCAGGCTGACCGGTCAGGGGGTTAATGTTTTGGCCGCGGGACCTTATATTATAAGTGTCCCCCGGCTGTGACATTACCCTGCGTGCTGGTTGTGCCTGGGACTGGTTCTTGAAATACGGGGGACCCCTAGTCATTTTGTCCCCCGTATTTTGGGAACCAGCCCCGGACCTGGAGCCTGGGGCTGGTTGTTAAAAATCGGGGATCCCCTATTTGTCGGGTTCCCTGATTTTTAATTACCGGCCCCGGCTCCTTCAGCCTGGTGCTGGTTTTGGCTGTGGGGGGGACCCCACACCAGTTTTTTTTTTAATTTATTTAATTTTTCTATTTTTTTTACACCGCAGCCTGCACGGATCTGACTGATCCGTGCAGGCTTAAAGCAAATAGAACAGGAAAATGGTGTTCTATTTTCCTGTCGTATTTGCGTGCCTGTTTTACACCACTAAGCAGCCGTATTATCCATACGGCTGCTTAGTAAATCAGAAACCACCATTCTTTTGAATGGTGATTTCTGTCGTATCCTATCGATGGTGTAGACATTCGTATTTGTAAATACAAATACGAATGTTCCATCTTTAGGAATACGAATTGTTGTATTTTTGGGATTGTAAATCCCGAAAATACAAATTCGTAAAAAAAAGGTGTATTTCTCCCTACGAATACACCTTTTTTCTACGAATCCATTTTGGTAAATGTCCCCCTCAATGCCTTGAGCATCCTGATCATCTAGATCATCAGCAGGTACATTCTGATAAGGTTCGTCTATGTAGTCAGGGTCCAGTTGGTTATCATCATCTGGGACAAAAACCACTGAAGTAGCCTTCCTCTTCCCGGTTCCCGGAGAGGATGGCCTAACCTGTACTGAGGCAGTCACAGACTGCTGCAGTGAATCCACTGTGGAGGAGATTTGAGTCAATTGGGACTGAAAAACCTCCCTATCCTGCTTTGATGCCGCTAGCTCGGCTATGAGGTTAGCCAGAATAGCCTGCAAAGCCTCTGGGGACTGTAATGGAGACTAAGGTAAAGGTGAATGGCTCACACTGGTTCCCTGCTTAGAGGCATAGCATGACTCACAGAGGGATACTCCCTTAAGGCGTCTATACATTTATTTGGCTTGCGGCGACTTAAACGCCCCAACTGATTGATATTAAATATGGGAACGACTGAGACGGCCCATCTGACTAAGGCACAACCTAACGCTGGGAAGTCTCACCACCCCCGCTCTGGCCTGTGTGGGCACTCCGCTGACGGAGTGCCCACCGCGCCCCCCCCCCCCCGCAAAGGCAGGACACCCTGCCGTCTTTCCAGGGGGCAGTGCCTCCCAGCGCCCTCTCATGCCACAAGTGACCGCTGGACCATGACGCCCTACCGCCACCGCCAGGCTCTAAGAGACAAACTAAAATAGTCTCGAAGAGCCGCCGCATGACACCCGAACGAAAACTGACCTAGGTGTCCGCTAACTTAAGTTAAACAGGAAAAAATATCCCCCAACAATACCCCTAAACCCAAATTAGATAGGTGGACCCCATCGTTGGCAAAGTGCTGGGTACTAGATCTCACGAGCAAGGGGTGGCGAACTGCTGATCCCCCCTTACTTAAAACAAATTTCGACACTGCACCTTCTTCCTAGCTTTGTCAACCTCGGAGACATTAATGGAACCACGCCAAACTGTACGGGGGACGATATCCGACCAAACTATGTGGACCAAACTATGTGGACCGACGGCCAAAGGCGCATAACCTCGAGGAGGTCCGCCTTGATTGCTAATATGATGGCCATGCCCTTCGTCTGGCTCAAATCGTTCCCACCCAGGTGAATAGCTATTATGGCGGGGCGACCCCAAGCCCTCTCCTCACTCAGTAATAAGGGCAATAGACCGGACCACTTAAGACCCCTGACCCCAAACCCACCGGACAATTCAGAAGCTCTCCTAGCTAAAGGGTGCCGTTCGGCCCAAAATACAAATGAATGTCCCACTACCCACATCTGTCCTGGGGGTATTGAAGGGGAAGCTGAAAGAAAAAGGTCCTAGCATCAGAAATTATACATTACAAAGATTAGTACAGCAAGTACCGTATATTCCGGCGTATAAGACGACTTTTTAGCCCATAAAAATTTTCCCTCTAGTGGGGGGTCGTCTTATACGCCGGGTACGGCATATATTCACTAAAGGGTACCTCTCCTCGGCCCCCCCCCTTCTTATGCATACGTACCGTACCTTAATAATAAAAGATAGAAGTACGGTATTTGTCTGCATCGGTGTTTTCTTCAGCCTAACGGCCTGTCAGATTGCACATTTGATGTCGGCGGCAGGCTCGGGTGTTTTCGGCGGGGCTCGGGAGGACTCGGGAGCGCTCAGGCACACGAGTACCCCCGAGCCCTGCCGAAAACACCCGAGCCTGCCGCCGACATCAAATGCGCAATCAGACAGGCCGTTAGGCTGAAGAAAACACTGATGCAGACAAATACCGTACTTCTATCTTTTATTATTAAGGTACCTATGCATAAGAAGGGGGGGGGGGGGGCGAGGAGAGGTACCCTTTAATGAATACCGAGGTACCCTTTAATGAGGACAGCGGCATCACTGCAGGGAAGCTGCAGATGAGGGGGTATTAAAACTTTATGTGGTGGGTTATGCTGGGGCAGGACAAACCTGCGCTGATAGGTTTGTCCTGCCCCAGCAAAACCCACCACTCAAGGGACCAGACAGCTGCTAGTGACAAGGAGGTGTGCGAAAGAGGGGGTAGTCTTATATGGCGAGTATATAACAAACTCTACATTTTGAGTGGAAATGTTGGGGGGTCGTCTTATACGCCTAGTCGTCTTATACACCGGCAAATACGGTAAGTTAGTAACAATGGACCCAAGTGAAGTCGAAAACTTGATAAAAACCTCTCGTGTGTCCCGGAAGGGGGAGGTGGGCCGAATTGAAATTACTGAGGACCCACGGAGGTAAAAAAAGCAAGAAAGTCCTTCACACCCCTGATTCCGGAACACTAGCTGTTCCAAAACCAGCGGGTAAACAACGTTTTTGGGTCAGCGCAGAAGGCGCACTACAACTAAATCTTATCTAACCTTATATAAGTCTTAAATGCAGCGGATTTCCATGGACCCATTGCTTGAATGGAAGAGTCAGGAAGCCCGCTGGCCGCTGCGCATGTGGCTGCCCCAATGCGGAAGGAGTGCGTACCATACTCGCCCTCCCTCAGACCTAGATGGTGCAAGCAACGCTTAAATACCGCTCCAAACTGAAACTTGGAAAGCGGAGTCCCGTCACTATGCAACAGCCATTGGGGCCCTCCCTGAGGTCTAGCAGCCACGTAAATGGTGGCCAAAGCCACGGGGCACAACCTTGGCTCCGAATGAGCCTGCATGGTGACCCACTTCCCTCAGCCTAGCTGATCGGTCTTAGACCGAGGAATTTTGCACTTAAGAGCACTCTCTGTCAATACTACATGCGTGAACAGCATTCCTGTGCTCGCAGAAGCCCTACTGGCTGCAACCAGCTCGCTGATCCTGAAAGCGCCAAAGAAGGCCACGGAGAAGGCTAACCCAAATAGACTAGACTCAAAAGGGGAGTCAGCGATTTCTGACAACGCCCCTATTAAACTACCCAGTAAGTGTAAATCTATGGGCCTGCGCGTATCAGCCTTGGGGGGGGGGGGGGCGCTCTTTAGCCCAACCTCGCACGGCCTTACTAAGCACAAAGGATCTAGTAGGATCTTGCATTCTCCGCAAACGTGCATGAAACGCAATTCCCGCCAAAGCGGCACCCATGGCTGCCCTGGACCTACCCCGGCAGAAATGATCCCAAACAAACGCCAGCAAGCAGTCCTCCTCTGACTTACCCTGAAACGTAAACCTAAGGCGATGTGCTTCCCAGTCCAGTAAACTCCTGCGACCAGCGATTAGAATGGGGCTGAAAACGGGAGCGATTTATAGCAGGGGCACACTCCCATCACTGGCAATATGGTCACCAGCGACCATATTTCCAGCGATTATAGCCCATATCGCTACCGTGTGTACACGGCTTTAGTACATCCCCTTAGTACTTGCCCATTACCTCGTTAGCTGCTATATTGCATGCAGAGAACCATGTCACCAGCCTCACCACTGCGTCGCCCAGACTGAAGGGCCATAGGTTAACCCTAGGAGTTGATGTTCCTCAATAGTGACTTGAGATGGCTCCACGGGTGTCTGTCTTCTTTCTTGGATGGCAGCTTCTCCTGTGATGATTGGTGGTTACATAAACTAGATAATCACAGCTGTGTATGCATTTGCATGCCAACCTGATTTATACTCAAATGCCCCGTTGCCATCCAGTGTCCCCCATGTAGCCACACGAGGAGATGAAGTTCAGTTGTGCACAGCCCATATTGGCCACAGATCCATAGAGATGTATATGTCTGACTTGGACAACATGCGCAGGGTGGTACATATGAGATGCCGCTGCTTCAGGCCTTTTGTGGTTATAGAAAACAAGCCCCTTACTGGATTGCATTTCATTGGGGAATGGCTTTGTGGTGCTTTAACCCTTTGAGTGCCAATGAATTTGTCAAAATAGGTGTGAAAATTGCCAAGCAAACATCATCATAACGACTGGCAATGTTACCTTATATAGGAAATATAATCTGTTTTTACACTTTTGTTATTTGAATTGATATAACAAACCTGGCAATTTTAGCAGATATTTTGAACACATGAGATGTTGGTCTCAAAGGGTTAAAAAAAAATAACAAAACACATATGCCATTACGCTGACTTGGTAAAATGATGGTAATCTCCATTGTTATAGTGTTGGATGTCAGTACGGTCACTTTGCACGGAGGGGTTTTACACAGACACGATTTATAAACATGTTGGTTTAACTACCTGACATTACTGAAGGAAGAGATGTAAGTAGAGGTGGCCAACACATCCCCTGGCCCAAGCTCTCCAAGCATGTGTCTGCACCAGGTGACGGGTAGTCATACCCATCCAGGGGCACTGACGGGGTGCATGGGCCCCGCTATGGTTACCGGACCTTGTTAAAAAAAATGGTTTTGCACAGGCAGTGGGCACTACAGGTGGGTGGCAGGGAGGGATCACGCCTGCATCAGGGCTGCAGCATCTGCCTCTCTCCCCAGCTCCGCACACAGCACTGAGCAGCATGTCCTGAGCAGAAGAGAGAGGCTGTGCTGTGGCAGCCTTTCATTTCTCCCAACTGCCCGGCTCCCTGCAACAGGGGAGGAGGAACCTCCAGCAGACCTGGGCCCGGGTAATAAGTACTGGCTCCCCCCTCTCAATGCCACTGCACCCACCTACAGCTGGTCACACCAGAGGCGGATTTAAACCTCACGGTGCCCAAGGCAAGATACCGGTTTGAGGCCCTCCTCAAACAATCCATAGCACTATAATCTTGCTGCTGATTGCAGGCGCCATAGATAAAGTACCTTGGCGCATGCAGGGTTTACCTATAAATGCTCAGCTGCATGAACATCGGCATTGAGTACAAATCTGAATCAGGCTCTAGGTCTTATGGAAGTAGCTGACTACCTGGGTCACATGTACAGTAACCTGGTTTCCCACATACAGTGGATGACACCATATGTTTTATATCCTATTAAAGGGACTTTGGGAGTGTGCGCTGGTCCATGTGATGCCATGACATCAGGCAGTAGTCATGCAATGCTCCTCTGGGAATGTTTTGGATGGCCAGGATATCTTTATGGGCCCCTTGGGACGTGCTGGGCCCTAGGCAGGTGCAGTGGTTACTTATGGTAAATCTGCCTCTGGGCCACACCCATTTGCATGGTATATTGACAAAGGACGCAGGCCCTTACCTGACCGTCCAGGCAGAAAGAGAGGAATCGGATCATTCGTCATACTGCATATAGGTCTACAAGCATTAGGTCTACACCATTAGGTCGACTTGCATTTAGGTCGACCTGACTGAAGGTCGACATGGGTTATGTCGACAGGGTCATTAGGTCGACATGTGTTAGGTCGACAGGTGTTAGATCGAGAGGGTCATTATGTCGACCGGTATAAGGTCGACAGGTTGATTAGGTCGACAGTGAAAAAGTCGACTTTTTTTCACTTTTCAAGCGTCAACAGAGTCAACATAGCACCGCGTCCCCTTGCATGGCTCGCTGCACTCGCCATGCTTCGGGCACACTATTTGATTCTCCCACCACGCCCTAGTGGATGGTAGGGCATGAAATCCCGCCTGTCGGCACATGTCGACTCATAAAACAGTCAAATGACCCCATGTCGACCTTTTGCCTGTCGACCTTCCCCATGTCGATCTAATGACCCTTTCGACCTTATAAAAGTCGACCTAATGACCATGACGACCTAATGACCCTGTCGACCTTAGTCATGTCAACCTTCAGTCATGTCGACCTAAATGCAGGTCGACCTAGTGGTGTAGACCTAATGCTTGTAGACCTAAATGCTGTAGACAATATGACCATATCCCGATAGAGAATACACCCTTTGCTAAATTGTGAGAGAATTGTGTATGAATCGCTAATTGCTATTCTATCGCAAGTCCATATGCAATTCCCCAACCCTCAAGAGGTTTTTGCTGTCTGTGCAAATGTGAGTAACTGTGACCCTTAGAAAGCTAGAATGTGATGGCAGATAAGAATCTAGTCTGCCCCTTTTTAAGATATGTTGGAGCCAAGAAAGTCGGCTCCTGATTTGCCTCTAGGCGGCCAATAGAATCATTCGGAGGAGAGGCGTGGAAGATGAATGTTCTCTGCTTCTCTCCTCAGTCCGAGCGGGGTGATGCGGGACTTGGACTACGGCAGAGAGAAGAAGACGGGATCTTCGCCAGAGGACCTGGTGAGTAGGATTTCCTTCCACAGGTCCCCAAATGGATTTCTTTGGATCCTGGACCCTGGACTGTTCAGCCCTGGAGACCCGGACCCCGGACCAGCCCCGGAACCAAGATCCCGGACTCTGCAGCCACGGACCCAGGAACCAAGGCACCAGACCCTGGACCATGGAGCCCCGGGACCTACCAACGGGCTCAAGATAGGTAAGTATCAGTACAGTATGTGTGGGCTTTGGCTGTATTAAAGTTTTATTTTTCATATGTCAGTGTGTATTTATTTGACTATTTTTCATACTGTGGAATTACAAGTACCAGCGGGCTCTTTAATGCCCCGCATGCTGGGACCTGTGGTTCTCCAAGTCCCAGCTTGCGGGGAAGGCTTGCTGGGACTCATAGTTCCACAGTATTAAACAACAGTTTATTCTTTTTTTACACTGCAATCAGCGCGATGCCCACTGGGACAGCACCAGGCTTCAGCCTGGTCAGGTAAGTCCCAGAGGGGGACCCCTTTATTGGGGGGGTACCCACTCCCCCAGGGCCCCTGGCCAGGCTGACTGGTCAATAGGGATGAATGTTTTGGCCGCGGGACCTTATATAATAAGTGTACCCCGGCAGTTACATTACCCTGCTGGCTGGTTTGGTCTGGGGCTGGTTCTTAAAATACAGGGGACCCCTACTCATTTTGTCCCCCGTATTTTGGGAACCAGCCCTGGGGCTGGTTTTAAAAAATCGGGGAACCCCTATTTGTCGTGTTTCCTGATTTTTCATTACCAGCCCCGGCTCTTTCAGCCTGGTGCTGGTTACAGCTGTGGAGGGGACCACACGCTGTTTTTTTTTTTTTAATTCTTATTTTATTAACACTGAAGGCTGCAAATACGACAGGAAAATAAAGTGTGTTTTCCTGTCGTTTTTGCCTGGCCATTCGCGGACGTTTTACACTAATTAGCGGTCGTATTTTCAATACAGCCGCTTAGTAAATCAGGAATCACCATTCTTTTGAATGGTGATTTCTGTCGTATTCTATCGATGGTGTATTCATTCGTATTTGTAAATACAAATACGAATGTCCCATCAATACGAATACGAAAATTTCTAGTTTTGGCATAGTAAATGCCAAAAATACGAATAAGCCCCCCAAAAATCGTATTTTCGTATGAAAATACGATTTTTTTCCCACTAATTTTTCTTAGTAAATTTCCCACGTTACCTCAAACCATATTTGATCCTTATTTTTTTGTAAGGATATCAATATGCCTATCCCAAGCATGTTTACATTGTACTACTGTATTTGCCGCTACCACCACTACGCTTTCTGTGAAGAAATTCTTCCTCAAATTTCCCCCCTTCCATTAATCTAGGACTGTGACAGTGGTCATTGCTGACATCACAGACCCTCCTCTTAAATACCTGGGCACAACTGCATTTTTCAGAAACACCTGGAATATGGCAGGTTTCCACCCCCCCCCCCCCCAAACGCCGGTTTCCTGTCAGTCGCATGGCCAGATGCACTAAGTTTCAAAAGTGATAAAATGGAGAGTGATGAAAAGCCAGCCAATCAGCTCCTACCTGACATGTCACAGACAGTGTTTAAAACATGTCAGGCAGGTGCTGATTGGTTGGTTGTTTAACACTCTCCATTTTATCACTTTTGAAGCTTAGTGCATCTGGTCCAGAGTCTGGACAGTTTGTGTTTATGATCCATTTGCATTTTCTGACGCTAATCACCCTTGCACATGCATTATGCGACATAGGATTAACATCTTCTATCTGACCCCCACGCCAGCCACAAAATAATAATATAACCATAAAATACCATTAATAAAATTATATAACAGAAAGACTCAGACACAGTGATTGCCATTCATTGGTTATTTATTTATTTATTAGAACTAAATCAATTAGGAAATGTATGGTGCCCATTACCTTCCACCATCTGAGGGGTGTCCCATGTATATACCATATAATCACACAATCATAAGTAACCATAATATAAATAAAGACTCAGAGACAGATATTTGGCAGAATAAAAGGTGGAATTTATTTGAAACACATTAAAAATATTTAAATATGGTTAAACTAAGATTGGTGGCAAAGGGGTCTATTGGGGAAGCAGTGAGAAGAATGGAGGGAGGAGCCAGTAGAGATGTTACCAATAGCAACCAATCACAATTCTCCCCTCTTTTCACTGCTTCGTGGATAGCTCCCAAAGTATTAAAATTTAGTAAAATGGATGATGTGCCCAAAAAAAAAATGTTTAATTGAATGCCAATTAGCCGAATAATGACAAGCTTCAGGGCCAATCAGAAGCAACATAAAGACACATGAGGGAATAGGGGGTTGGGGGAGAGCAAGGATAACACAAGTAGAACTCGGCAAGAGGTGAAACCAAAATCCTGCTGAGGGACTGAAGAATTTGAAATTGAAAGCCAAATTTTAATGTGCCAAATTAAGTCCGTCAGTTCAGGTAAAAAAGGTAAAATCCCTCAAGACTTCTGCTGACAACAGCAGCAAGTAGCTAATCCCCGAGTAGGGTAGACAGGGGGAGACAAGACAACAAGGACATGACCAGTTAGAATAGTACTTACGTCCTTGGATTGCACCCCTGGATGTTTGGGGGCAATGATGTTCTTGATTTCCTCTAAAGATGACGCTGGGGAAATCTGCTCAGGTCAAAGCATCGGGCGCGGCACAGGGGGCAGATGCTGTTGACGTCCAGCCACTGTGTCAGGCATGAGACGTGGAAAACATGCCTGCAGGATGTGACCGCCACTTCCTCACAAATCCGAAACTGGGAGATGCAGATGGTGCAGGACTCTACAGCGCCGCCTCCTGTAAAGGTGCATCTCCTGTAGGATGGAAGGCGGGCAAGGATGACTGCTGGTCTCCGTGCTACCAAGGATGGTGCTGCCGCTGCTGGTGCTCCTGAGGACGGTGCCGCTGCTGGTTGGGCTGCTGCAGATGGTACGCCTGAAGATGGTCTGCGGCGTCCAGATCGTAGCCAGGAGGTGTTCGGATATGGCCCAGTTCCAAATAACTGGGCCAGTTCCCTCCGGCTCATTGTTGATGGTAAATTGCACCAAAGGTGCACAGAAAAAAAGAAAAGAAAACACAGATGTTAATGTGCGCTGATCTCTCTGATCACTGATAATACCTGGAGGAAACTCGCTGTAAAAGCTGGATCTCTCTAGGGGGGTATTTTTTTCTTGTGCTCACCTCTGCTCCTGCTCAAGAAATGCCAGTGAGAGGCCAGCACACTGAGGTTTTACACCTGGCATGTGGCATGCGGGCGGCAGTTGGAAATGGCAGTTGGTCTCTCTGTCCCATGCTTCACATCATCTTCCCACTGATATTACACAGTAACACATTTGGGAAATCAGTGAAAAGTGACAGATTAGTGCTCAGGGGTCACCACACCAAGGGCAGGGTGGTTTTTGGGCATGGGGACCCAGTTTTTTTAATCTGTCATTGCCTCTGCCATCTCTCCACTGTTGTGACAGCTACCATTCCTGAGGAGCAAACATATCTATCTATATTTCTACACATATCTATCTATATATATATATATATTTATTAGGGATTGCCATCGATGGCAATTCTGCAACTGGCCATCGATAGTGCTAAATTATGCAATGGATGACCATCGATATTTTTACATATTGATGGTCATCCATTATGTTTGATTGATTGGCCTGTGGGCGAATCAAAATATAGGGGGCGGAGCTTAGCAGGTGTTGGAGCTATGCATCGTGTCCAGGCGCTTTGACAAAAAACAGCAAAACATTGTTTTGCTGTTCCATTGATGGAGGGAAACCATCTGGCTCTCCCCCATCGATGGCAAAAGTATTCGACATCGGCCATGAACCATCGATGATTTTGAATCATCGATGGGCGATGGCCATCCCTAATATATATATATATATATATATATATATATATATATATATATATATATATATATATATATACACAACAATGAGGCCGGCACTCGGGTCTGGAGGTGGATGCCAGTAGCTTGCTCCGGTGCCCTCTTTCAAAAGGGGTGTCCTTGAGTGGTATACAGCAACAAATAAGTGGCACTCGGAGGCTTGTTCAAAAGGTGAAATAACAGAAATGTTTATTCCTAGTGCAGGGAAAACGTTTCGGAGCACGGTGGCCCCGTCGTCAGTTCAGGTAATGCATTACCTGAACTGACGACGGGGCCACCGTGCTCCGAAACGTTTTCCCTGCACTAGGAATAAATATTCCTGTTATTTCACCTTTTGAACAAGCCTCCGAGTGCCACTTATTTGTTGCTATATATATATATATATATATATATATATATATATATATATATATATATATATACAAAAGAAGTAAGGAGAAAGAGCGCACCAATGAGCAATAAATTCAATATTTTTACTTAAAAAAAATAAAAGCTCACATACATAAAGGTTAGGGGTTAACAGCTTGCCAGCACAGGGTATCAGCATCCACACGCTGTCAGTTTGGCGGAGGGACCGGGACCAGTCCTGCAATACAGGTCGCTAGGCCAGCCCTCTGACGAAGTCGATGACGAAACGCGTTGGGGCGTGGCCTAGCAACGTCAATTGAACGAAGGTACGCTTGTGAATCGGCTCCAGAAACCACTAGGTGCTGGGCACCATTTTCTCATGCTGATTTGTCTGTGGTACCCTATACCGCCACCCTTGGTACGTGATCTTATCCCCACTCTGTGTGCTTTTATTGTTCACCAATAAAATTGTCAACTTTTACCCGTACTATGGAGCGCCTGTTCTTATTCTACCAATATATATATATATATATATATATATATATATATATATATATATATATATATATATATATACACACACACACACACACACACACAAATACATACATCTTTACGGCCACAGCTTATGCTACGGAACTTCCGTATCATAGCCCGCACCACCCTGGGTCCACACCACCCTCCCGTGTCCACGCCACCATCCATTACCTTTAGTAAAGTTGTGGCGAGCGAAGAGAGCCTGCAAGGGGACAATGATGCTATTCTGAAGGCGGCTAATGTAACTGGCGTAAGCTGTGGCCGCAAAGATGAGGAATTACCAACAATTCTGTGCTTAAGAATCTTCTGGCTCTGGAGAATGTGGTGAATGACAATGTTTGACGACAATAGTGGTGGTGGGGGGGGTTCTGATTTCTGTTCAATATATGGCGGTCAATGAGGTTTATGTCTGTGTGCTATGTACCGTGTTTCCCCGATAATAAGACACTGTCTTATTTTTTTTTTTTCCTCAAAAAAGACCATAGGTCTTATTTTCGGGGGAGGGCTTATTTTACATGTTACATGTTACATGCCCCACTACCTTTAAAAAAATGCCCCACTGCGCCTTTAAAAAAATGCCATCCCAGTCATCCATAATGTAACGTACATACCGAACCTGTTGTGTAAGGGGATCTCTCTAAATGCATTATAACCGTACTGTAACGGTATTGTGCCGGCGCTGTGTGGTGAGCAGCAGCTGCGTGATGTGAGCGGCGCGATGTGCGCGGCGTGACGTCACGCCGCGCCTACCACAATGCATCCCTGGGAACGGGAGCTGCGGTGTTGCAGGTGAGCGAGAGGAGGGCAGCGGGGGCTGAGTGGGGGCTACACTTATCAAATACCGGTACATAAAATTACATGGGGAAATTGATAGGGCTTAATTTCGGGGGAGGGCTTATTTTGGACCAGCGTCCAAAATCTGGGGTAGGGCTTATTATCGGGGTAGGTCTAATTATCGGGGAAACACGGTATGATAGACAATGATGTCTGTGTATAATATATAGGTGTAATAGGTATTCTGATGTGAAATATATTAGCAATGCAAACTTAGCTTTTATTTTATTTTGTTACTGACACATTTGTATAGGTGCCATCATTGTAATGTTAATGGTGTTTTACAGTGAATGCACAAATGCACTGAGATCTCTATTAGCAACAAATCCTGCGAGACAAATGTATCAATCATTTGCTCGTTTCTTTTGTCATATACAGTAGCCGACATCCTCACCTTGCCAGATGTACTAAGCTTGATAACGTGAAGAGTGATAATGTAACGGCCAATCAGTTTTTAAATGCAATGTTACAGACTGTGTTTGAAAAATGAAAGCTAGGAGCTGGTTGGTTGGAGGTTTATACCTCTCTACTTTATCACTTTTTAAAGCTTAGTACATTTTTTAATGAAGGAGGTGTTCATGAATGATTATGCAAACGCAGGGGGGGGGGGACGACCAGAGCCGGATTAACAATGGGCCTGATGGAGCTACAGCTCCAGGCCCACTCTCCAAATAGGCCCATTTTGTAGCTGAGGACCAGGGCTTTCCAACGAGCCAAGCCCTGCGTCGCTAGCCCCCCGGGAACCGGAGATACCGCCAGGCAAACCTGGAACGTTTTCCCCATAGGATAACATGGGACCCGCTAATTCCGATCTCCACCTGGTTCCAACGGCGGCCAGTTCCCCCTCCGGCATCACAGAAGCTCGAGGTTGATCTCAGTCAAACCCAAATCGCTGGGCCTTCAATCTGATACCTGGTCCATATGGGTTAATTGGTTCTAGAGATATAATGAACCCATATGGAAAACCCTTTTTTTTTCATTTCTGAAATGTAATGGCTGTTCATGTTGTTTGAGGACGGATTTCTCTGGAACCAAACGGCCCAGTTTCACGGGGCCAAAATCATTCGAAGCCTACATGTAAATGGGTCGGTTGGTTCCGAAGATATAGATGGTTGTTTAAAGGGGGACGGGCTGGTTTTCTCTCCCCTCACATCAGAAAATGCAGGGACTGGGCTGGCGTAAAAGAGGCCAGTCCGGGAATGTCCCTGCATGATCCTGGGACCATATTCCTGGGTAAATCCCTGCATTTTCTGGTATGAAAGGGGTATTATTTCAAATAGCCAGGACATGCAGTGCTCTGAATAAAGCCGGGCAGCCCCCTGCTCTCTGCCCGGCTGCCAATGGCTGTCATTTCTGCCCGGTGGCTGTCCCCCAGTTACCGCAAGCGTGTATTCTTATGGTGTGAGGCTTAACATGTAATGGGCATTATGGTGTAAATTTTTAATGTGCGCCTTTGGCGCGCAATGCCCCTATTTATGAAGCATATTGTGTATTACTGCACAATCTGTTTGGTATAGTGCAGGCATGTCCAAACTATGGCCCTCCAGCTGTTGTGAAACTACAAGTCCCATCATGCATTGCCACAGTTTTGCTATTAGGGAATGCTAAACCTATGTCAAGGAATGCTGGGACAATGTAGTTTCACAATAGCTGGATGGCCACTGTTTGGACATGCTTGGTATAGTGTGTATTTTGGCTCAATCCATGTGGCAAAATGTGAATTTTGCCTTAATCTGTGTGTCATAGTGTGAATTTTGGCTCAATCGGTGTGAATTTTGGCTCATTCCATGTGGCATAATGTGTAAGAAGCAAGTACAGTATAAGGGGGTTACTATTGTGTTGCATGATTTGTATAAGGGGTATATGGGGCCTTATTCTGGTTGGTGCGGCCGGGCCGTACGCGTACGTCCCGGGGTTTTTTATGATCTGCGCATTCGTACATTTGCTAATGCGCAGGCGCGAACACTCCACAACGCTTACGGACGGGTCTCTACGTGCGAAAAAACCTATACGCGAGTGTACGGGCATTGGGGGCGGCATAGGGGCGTGATGAGGGGAGCGGCCGAAATAATGAGGGAAAATGGGCGTAAATATGGGCGTACACGGGGGTGTGCACCAAAAATGAGCGGTGCTACTACCGCACGATCGACTAAGTCACCGTTCATTTCGGACACAAAACAGGCGGCCGCCAACCGCCATCTCAAACCACCCCTACAGATACCGCATGCCAGCGTGCGCCTGGGTTAGCTAATTTACGCTGATTACTACCAAACACATACACCTGAATGTAATAACCAATGCTGCCGTCTATTAAGTCCAAACCATGATTTCACTACCTGCAAGCCACACACATCACTCAAACACATTGGAAGCTTATCTTTCTATACTTCTCGACATTTAAAGGTTTGTTTAATTTAAGGTAAGAATCTTTGTAAGACCTGCTTATATATGCTAAGGTAGGTATTTGTTAAACAGTTAGACACATTCACTACGTGCTTTCATAGACTTTACACAGTAGCACACTCAATCTACACAAGTCGACATGTGTCAACGTGTTCACTCTAATACAAACATAAACCACATCTAACACCTACAACGGATCTTTCAGCAATGTTTTAAGCCCATGGCCACTATTTTGCACATTAATTAATTCAATCAATTAATTAATTTTCATACTTCTAGTTGAAAGGCAAGATTTGCAGGTCCATATATGTGAAGGGTATGTCAGCGTACACGGACGTACGCTCACTCTCACGAGCGGTGACATAAGCTGAATTTTCTATTGAAAACAATAGGGACCCGTCCGTGCAAGCTGGCGTACGCTCAGATAGCCGCAAGAAGTCGGTGGGAAGACGGCCGAGAGACGTCCGTAAACGGTGGTGTACGCTCAATTGTACGCCAGTTGTCGGAGTGTAAGGGCTGGCCCGTCCGTGTACGTTGGCGTACGTTTAATTGTACGCCACTCCCCTTTGCCGATGTTTCTGGCCGTACGAATGTGGCTGAGTTGTGGGTGGACTTAACCCCAACGGCCGCGTACGGATAGCGTACGTTAATAGCGAACGTACGCACATTTGGCCGCTACGATCAGAATAAGGCCCATGGTGTGGTAAACTTAGGTGACCACATAAAAGGTGCTGAAATGTTGTCTATCCAGATTCGGCTTTCAGTATTTTTTTATGACTGGAGTGCTGCCTCAACCCGCAAGTATCCTAGGACATTGGCATCCTGCGGGTGCACCTTTGGAGGGCACCCGCCAATATATCTCCCTGCATTTTTCTTATGCCCGCCCCCTGCCTTTTCCAGGCATATATAATTAGTTGTAAGTAGTTACACAAATACAGACACACCCATGAGCAGACCACCCGAACAGAACACTGGTCCCGCCACCCACATTATTAGGTGCTGGCCACAACCCCTATTCAGGGCCGGTGCCACCACTAGGCAGCTCTAGGCATTTGCCACTGGAGGGCGGCCAATTGGAGCAGCCCCTACCCCTCGGATCAGGTGAGTGGCTCCCTCTCTCTACCCAGCTCCCCCCCGTGGAGCTATGTAACTCCCGCCGCCGCACGCACTCCAGTGTTCTCTCTCCCCCACCAACCTGCCCCCCTGCAGGGAAGTGAGTGACGCTGCGGCCAGCGCCGCATCTCCAGCAAACACCCCCCCACCGTGGAGTGAAGCAGCTCCAGATGCTTCACCCCCCGCCCCTCTGTCCCACCCATGGAGCGGGTGAGCGCCGGGGTGCCACCCCCCCTCCTAGGGCGCTCCTTGCACCGGCCTTGCCCCTATTATTGCGCATAATAGGCCCTTCTGATAATTTTCAGCTCCAGGCCCATTTAGACCTTAATCTGGCTCTGGGGACGACTTTGGCCCTCCATCTGTTGCTGAACTACACATCCCAGCATGCACTGCTACATGTTTTGCTATTGGCCATGTTAAAACTGCAGCAAAAGCATTCTGTGATGTGTAGTTCAACAACAGCTGGAGGGCCGAAGGTTCCCCATCCCTGCCTTAAATTGTGACAACAATAGTTGGTATATAATATGATCAATATAGTTGCCACCACATCATGCAGTGTTCCAGCTTCTTCTACCACATTTACTGTATGTATGGATCTGAGCCCTCAAACATCGCACTGGACCGAAGAGCAGCTGCCAGGAGGAAGAGACAGGAGCCTTACCATGAAGTGTGAGATTGTGAAAGTGCAGCACTGGTTCTATTATGTTTGTGTATTTATTTATTATTACATGTTTAACCTTTTCTGACTACTTATTGTATTTAAATGTTTGAAAGAGCCTATAGTATAGACCATCTGTACTGTTAAATATCAGTACAGTATCCAGTTTATGAAAAGACGGTACTTGTTTCCTAGCACGGCGCCCATCGTGACCCATCGCATACCTTAAGTTAAGGTATGCGATGGGACCCGACCAACGCTATTTTGGGCTATTTTGGGATATTTTTAGCATTTTCCCGACAATTACAAAATCGGGTCCATTGCATGCCATTATAATGGCATGCGATGCGACCGACGCAATTTAACATTGACTGCATTGTAATCAGGGCTATTTTTGTGCAGGCTCCAGCAGGAACTGAGGCCCTTATTCTAGTTCACTCTTTCAGACAAAATATTTCTTAGATGGACAAAACCATGTGCACTCCAGGTGAGGCAGGTGTTACTTGTGCAGAGATAATTAGATTTGGGTGGGGTTTTACACCTGCCTCACCTGCAGTGCACATGGTTTTGTCCATCTGATGCTGTGTACACACGGGGGACATATATTGCTCAGCCATATATGGCTGAGCAATATATGGCTGAGCAATATATTGCTCAGTTTCTCCTTTACATCAGCGACCAGAGATGGTCGCTGATGTAAAAGAAACTGCCGGGGGGAGCCCGGCAGTGGAAATCAGCTGGTCGCAGGAGCATGTTCCTGCGACCAGCGATATATCACCGGTGCACACTCCCATTGCGGGCAATATGGTCACGCAGCGACCATATTTCCCGCGATTTTGCCCTAAATCGCCCCCGTGTGTACGCACCTTAAGAAATATTTTGTCAGAAAGAGTGAACTAGAATAAGGGCCTCAGTTCCTGCTGGAGCCTGCACAAAAATAGCCCTGATTGTAATCAATGTTAAAATCCTATGTGAAATCGGGTCCATTGTATGCCATTATAATGGCATACAATGCAACCAATGCGATGGACCCGATTTTACATAGGGAACCATGTTAAATGGCCCACCATACCCGATATTTGATTGTATACCCACCCTGATGGGTAATTTGTATGTGAAATGGCCCCCCATTGTTAACGCCACCCCACTGTGAACGCCAACCCAAAGCAAGGCGAGCGTCGGCGATACGCGTCCTTTGACCTTTTCATACCCCCAGTATCCACGTCGGCGTGAAGGCGATTTTATATAGCGTGGCGAGCGCAGCGAGCCCCACAAGGGGACGCGTAATACCTGTGAAGTAATGGGCGTCTCCTCCCGGGGCTCGCTGTGCTCGCCACGCTACAGGCTCGGTGGCTCGCTGCCCTCGCCACACTATATACAGTCAACTCCACGCCAACGTGGATAGTGGGGGTATGAAAAGGTCGGAGGACGCGTACTGCTGCGCTTGCCATGCTTCGGGTTGGCGTTGATCGTGGGATGGCGTTAACAATGGGGGGGGGCATTTGACCCATCAGGGTAGGTATACAATGAAAATTGGGGTCTATGGGGGGCATTTTACTTTGGGCCCAATGTAAAATCAGGTTTCAGGGACCATTTTACATTGGTTCCAATGTAAAAATCGGGTAGATCTCATTGCATGTGATTTGGTTGCATGCGACGCGATTTTTGCGGACCCGATGGATACAATTAAAATCGTTGGCGCCGTGCTAGGAAACAAGTACCGAAAAGACCAATTTTCAGGGCTGTTACCGCTCCCCCAGACTCCTGTACTTACTCCGATGCCTTGCAGAGTGGGAGATTTTGGACTACATTTGGAAACCCCCCTCTAAAAATCCTGCATTTGCCACTGCTGCCAGTGGTGGAATTCCAATGCTGTGGGCAATTACCAGGTCA
The DNA here is from genome assembly GCF_055691185.1 of Crinia signifera. Lineage (NCBI taxonomy): Eukaryota > Metazoa > Chordata > Amphibia > Anura > Myobatrachidae > Crinia > Crinia signifera. The sequence goes on from NW_028142050.1 coordinate 69,001, forward strand.
ATAGCTATTGCATGCAGTCAGTGGTGCTGATAAAGGGGGTACTAATTACCAGTCTGATGGAGGGGCCCAATGGGGCCCCATTACCTGCCAGCAGCAGCTCTTAAGGGTGCATGGCCACGCCCCCTGAAACGTACCGGGGCCCAGCGAGGCTCTGTACTACCCTGCGTGCAATAGGCTCCTGACGTTGGCACCTCTTTGTTACACATCTTCATCATCCTGCACATTGATCCTTTAACTTTTGATGAGCACATTTTCACCTTCCAGTTTTCAGTGGAGCTGATGCATGTAACGAGCACCTGGAAATGGGGAGGCCTTGGTACTTTTCTCATGTTTTATAGTAACACTTGTCCATATAACAGGACTATGATTTGTCACATGCTGTGCCGTGCAGTCCCCCAGTTATTGCAGGCATTCTCCATCGTCACATTAATGCATATACACAGATGGAGCCCTCCCCAGCCAGCCTTCTCTGGAGAGCCATGGTGAGCCAAGGCCTATTGTTCTCAGCAGCAATACAATACATACAACAATACAGTACGGGATTAGCAGAGTAATGGGTACTTGTGTATTATCTGGGCGCCCGAATTTTTCATTGCATGCCACTACTTAAGGCATGCGATGCGATTTTTCATTGTAAAGACCAGATTTTTAATTGTATAGTCACCCATGGGTGATTCCATACCCCCACTATCCAACTACGCATGGAGATGATTTTATATAGTGTGGCGAACGCAGCGAGCCACAGAGCCCGAAGCGTGGCGAGTGAACGTGGAATACTTTACATGTATTCTGCGTCTGCTCGCCACGCTTCGGGCTCGCTGCGCTCGCCACACTATATATAATCAACTCCATGCGTAGTTGGATAGTGGGGGTATGGAATCACCCATGGGTGACTATACAATTAAAAATCTGGTCTTTACAATGAAAAATCGCATTGCATGCCACTATATTGCATGCGATGCGATGCAATACAATGAAAACATTGGGCGTCCAGATTTTACACAAGTACCGAGTAATGCTATTACTCACTTAATCCTATTAAAGGGCTAGATGAGGATGGCTCTATCTGTAGGAGCCGATTCAGACCCATTCGTTAAGGTACAAATTCGTCCCCGATGTTCGGGGTTTGCACATGTGTGAATATGCGCATCCGCAAACCCAGGGAGCAAGTAGCCTAGGCAAATTTCACATTCGCCGGCCCGTTGGCTCCAGGAGAGGCGGGAACCGGCGGACAGCAGCAGGGGAACGTGCCCATAAAACCGCTCCCCTGCTAACGTCTATGCCTGAGCGGACTCCGGGCGGCTAGGCTGCAACAATACAACAGGATTGAATCGGGCCCATAACGTCAATTCATCCAACCTTTCTATTGTTTATTTCTTATAAAAATCGCTTGTATGTAGGTCGGTGTTTTTAAAAAGGTGCAAAAAACAATTACTCCACAATAAAATCACTTAACGTTTATGATATTTACAATCAAATCTATAATTTATTTTTATGGGCATTTTCGTTTTGCTGTAGAAAATAGGTTCCTGCCAGATTTATTATGGATTCACTTACCAGGGGAAACGCCAAAGGCAATATCACACAATAGTGAATATAAGAATATAGTTTATACATTTCATTAACTTGTGCTCTGATGGTCAGCATAGTATGGCATCTTATGGGCATCTTATGCCCAGGATGCACACACCGGACCCCTCCTCATTAGCTGACACCAAGGCAGGACTAGCAATCTGACAAATGTCATAAGGACCAATGGCCTGATGCACCGTTCAGACAGTCTTGAGGCCTTTTCCCAGCAGTTCCGCCAGACTGGTATGCGCATATTGGGCCGTGGCATGTGACCACACCCCCTGTTTGTGTGCATACACAGACAGAAGGAATGCCAGGGCTTAAGTTTAGCCCCAGTATATCCCTGACAGCATCAGTGGTGAACCATTTTCACATGAAAACGATGCAGTTCTAGGATTCCCTCCAGTCTCTCTTCTACCGTGTTCCATGCATGTCGTTATCCCATGCGGAGCAGCTTACAGAGGTAAATAGGTCCAAAGTTTGCAGTGAGATGCGGAACGACCAACTCCCCTATGCGGCAATTTGTGTGGAAATTAAAAGTATTTCTGAACACATCCCGGAAGGATCGGAGGCTCTGGATCTCGGCATGGACTCCATACTCCGAGGCCGCCAGCTCGAGGGCTCTCTCCACTACGCACTCGTTCTGGAGTTGGGAAAGAGAGCAAGTGGCGTACACCACCTCTCCTCCTGGTGCCGCAGCCCGAAGGCCAGATCTGTGGGGAAATAAGAGAGAATCATTCTCCGTACAAGACAATCTGAATGGTGGCAACATTTTACCTCTAGAATAACATAACAAGAATAGCAAGGAAACACACACACAGTATAGGGGGTCGATCCTAGGGTGCGAGGTGCCGTTCCCACAAAGCTTAAACGCCAGCAACAACTCCCGATTTTGCACCCTACAGAGGCTGGTTTCACACAGAATTGCTCACTATAGGCAATTGAACACTTTGGGGGAAATTTACTAAAGGAAATTTGTAAAAAATAGGTGTATTTGTATCCAGAAATACACTTATTTTTGACATTTACTATGCCGAAAATACGGCAATTTCGTAGTCGTATTGATAACACATCAATACGACTACGAATTGCCGTATTTTCGGGATAGTAAATGTCAAAAATAAGTGTATTTCTGGTTACAAATACACCTATTTTTTACAAATTTCCTTTAGTAAATTTCCCCCTTTTTGTCTGAATTCCAGCCGTCCCGATGATTTGTAAGTATCTTTTTAGAGAACCACCTGATACAAACATTCAAAAAGTTGTGGCAAGATAGAAGAAATGGAAGATTTCCATAATCACTTCAGAGGAGCTGATACTTGTAGTGCCACACTACAAAAAAACACCTCTGCCATTTAATATGCAGTAAAATTGAAGTTCTTAGCATAATTTTAGCAAAAATGATGCAGGATCACTAACATTCAGAAGGTTCAAGTCCAGACTGCAGGACCCCGGGCCAGCACAATCACACTGACTCAAGGGGGGACATTTACCAAAATGGATTCGTAGAAAAAAGGTGTATTCGTAGGCAGAAATACACCTTTTTTTTACGAATTTGTATTTTCGGGATTTACAATCCCAAAAATACAACAATTCGTAGTCCTAAAGATGGAACATTCGTATTTGTATTTAAAAATACGAATGTCTACACCATCGATAGGATACGACAGAAATCACCATTCAAAAGAATGGTGGTTTCTGATTTACTAAGCAGCCGTACTGATAATACGGCTGCTTAGTGGTGTGAAACACCCACGCAAATACGACAGGAAAATAGAACACCATTTTCCTGTCGTATTTGCTTTAAGCCTGCACGGATCAGTCAGATCCGTGCAGGCTTCAGTGTAAAAAAATAGAAAAAAAATTAAATATAAAAAAAAAAACGGCGTGGGGTCCCCCCCACAGCCGTAACCAGCACCAGGCTGACGGAGCCTGGAGCCGGTAATTAAAAATCAGGGAACCCGAAAAATAGGGGTTCCCCGATTTTTAACAACCAGCCCCAGGCTCCTGCTCTGGGGCTGGTTCCCAAAATACGGGGGACAAAATGACTAGGGGTCCCCCGTATTTCAAGAACCAGCCCCAGGCAAAACCAGCCAGCAGGGTAATGCCACAGCCGGGGGGAGACTTTTTATGCAAGTCACCCCGGCCAAAGCATTAACCCTACCGACCAGTCAGCCTGGCCAGGGGCCCTGGGGGAGTGGGGACCCCCCCAATAAAGGGGTCCCTCCCCTCCAGGACTTACCTGACCAGGCTGAAGCCTGGTGCTGTCCTCGATGCCCCTGGGCGGTGGGCATCGAGCTGATTATCGTGTAAAAAAAAAGATGAACCTATTGTTTTTTACTGTGGCACTACAAGTGCCAGCAAGCTGGGACTTGGAGAACCACAAGTCCCAGCCTGCTGGGCATTAAAGGGCCCGCTGGCACTTGTAGTTCCACAGTTAAAAAAATAGTGCACAAAACACACTGACACACTTTTAAAATAAAATTTTATTACATACAAAGCCCACACATACTAATACTTACCTATCTTCTTTCCGTAGGTATCCCTGGTCCTGTGTCGTCGTCTTCTGGTCCTGTGTCGTCTTCTTCCTCCATGTCGACCGTCGCTGTCGCCGTCCGGATCCGACGAAATCCATTTGGGAAGCTGTGGAAGGAAACCATACTCACCTGTCCCAGCGCGACGTAGTCCAGGTAAGTGTCTTGGCAAAAAAACAAACGACAGCCCGAAACCAAGCGGACACGGAGACGCACAGTGTTTGTTTACATCGTGCGGCTCCGCCTCCCGAATGCCGCTATTGGCCGCCTTGCGGCCTAGCGGCCAATCAGGAGCCGCTAGGCCGCAAGGCGGCCAATAGCTTTGGCCGGGGGGACTTGCATAAAAAGTCTCCCCCCGGCTGTGGCATTACCCTGCTGGCTGGTTTTGCCTGGGGCTGGTTCTTAAAATACGGGGGACCCGTATACATTTTGTCCCCCGTATTTTGGGAACCAGCCCCAGAGCAGGAGCCTGGGGCTGGTTGTTAAAAATCGGGGAACCCCTATTTGTCGGGTTCCCTGATTTTTAATTACCGGCTCCAGGCTCCATCAGCCTGGTGCTGGTTACGGCTGTGGGGGGGACCCCACGCCGTTTTTTTTTTATATTTAATTTTTTTTCTATTTTTTTACACTGAAGCCTGCACGGATCTGACTGATCTGTGCAGGCTTAAAGCAAATACGACAGGGAAAGCAAGGTGTATTTTCCTGTCGTATTTGCGTGGGTGTTTTACACCAATTAGCAGCCGTATTATCAGTACGGCTGCTTAGTAAATCAGAAACCACCATTCTTTTGAATGGTGATTTCTGTCGTATCCTATCGATGGTGTAGGACATTCGTATTTGTAAATACAAATACGAATGTTTCATCTTTAGGACTACGAATTGTTGTATTTTTGGGATTGTAAATCCCGAAAATACAAATTCGTAAAAAAAAGGTGTATTTCTGCCTACGAATACACCTTTTTTCTACGAATCCATTTTGGTAAATGTCCCCCTATATGCTAGTTTTGTGAGATAACATTGCATAACGGGATACAGTCACTAGGTCAACACCATTAGGTCGACATGCATTAAGCTCGATATGCAGGTAGGTTCACATGCAGAAAGGTCCACATGACTGTAGGTCGACATGGGTTAGGTTGACACAAGCATTAGGTCGACATGGGGAAGGTCCCTACCATCCACTAGGGGGTGGTGGGAGACATGGTGCTACGTTTCAGCGTCCATGTCGACTGTGTCGAAATTGTGGGGGGTGAATGGAAAAACCCCATGTCGACCTTTTGACTGTCGATCTTCCCCATGTCGACCTAATGCTCGTGTCAACCTAATGACCCTGTCGACCATCATGCTGTATACCCAATGACTTTTCATATGGCAACGCTTTAGCTTTCAAACTGCACCTCCAAAGCTTTATCAATGCAGATTTCCTGAGCAGCCCATCTCACTGGAGAGACCAACAGCCTCTGTGGACTAAGGCAATAGTGTTCAATTCCCTCTTTAGCACTGAATTCCACTGCAATTCATAGATTCATGCCAAGCTGGAGAACTAATAGTATAAGGAAAGCTCAATGCATTCGTTTTCAAAGGGAATGATGCATCCTATAATAAACTCGAGAGAATAAGGTCTGTATTAAACAGTATAAAGCTGCCCATACACGGTCCGTTTAACGGATCCGTTTGGGACTTATATAGTACGCATCGCATCGCATGCCTTGTGCATGCGATGCGATAAACAGCTAGTACAAAAAGTATGTGCAGCACATACTTTTTGTACCATACGATGAGATGCGCGGGAGCGCGCATCTCATAGTACAGAACGGATGGTATGGGAACGGACTGTCTATGGGCAGCTTAAGAGATTTATTGGCCATGTATACTTGCGTATACTTGGAATTTTTTGCGGTGACAGTGCAGCATCAAGCAGGACTTGATTTGAGCTGAACGCAGCTCCAACTGGGTGTTTTGAGTGACTTTCCCCCCATGGGGGTGGGGAGATAGGAGGGGCATGACATACATCACATACATTTCTCGTAATTAGAACAGTTCAAGTTAGGATTTGGGGCGATCAGAGTTGTTTAGTTGTTGGACAGTTATTGGAAAGAAGTTTTTCCTTGTTCTTGTCGTCCTTGCTGGGATGGACCTATAGCGCCTGCCTGACGGAAGGGGTTCAAACAGGCTGTGGCCATGGTGTAGCTTGTCCGCCGAGACCTTCCTGGACGTTTTTTGACCCTGGCTAGGAATAGTTCTTGGACCGCGGGGAGGTTAAAGAACTATTTAAGGCCCACACACACTGGGCGACTGAGCTGAAAGTCACTCAAAACACCCAGTTGGAGCGGCTTTCAGCTCAAAGCCGCCCAGTGTGTATGGCCCGGCGATGAGCACTGCTGTGTGCTCCCGCATCATCGCTGGGAAAGCCGCTCATCTGCTGTTAAAACCAGCAGATGAGCAGCTTTAAGGATGGCTTTGCATAGAGCTGCGCTATGCAAAGCTGTCCTCTCCGCGCTGAAGGAGATTGGGAAGGGGGAAAGCGGCTCAGTGTGTATGGACCTTTAGTATACAGTTTTCATATTCTTTCCATCTTAAAACAGAGGTTTACTTTGGAATTTTTACATTGTGATGAGACAGGTCTGCCAGGTCCATCTTGTTGAGTATAAGCAGATGAGGTTTAATTCCAAGGTACTCTTTAAAAAGAGGGTTCCTTCCAGATAATGGGATGTATCTTAGTCAAGGAAATAACCACTATAATTGTTCTTATAATAAAATAGACTGTCACTCTGTAAGAAAACTGTGCTCAGTAACCATCCAGAAACTTGCATGTACTGTAGTCACAATGTTCCTAATGCATCCGATTTCTAGTTTTCAAATGCAATATTATATTATTTTACCATGGGTCATAAAAAGGGAGTTGGCATACTTTAGCTTAAGTAAAGACCATTTAACATTATAAGATTAAAAGATGTATGTTGCTAGGCAAACAAGCAATGTATAGTTGGGATGTGCGACATTCTCAAAACTGGGATATCACCATGAAAATTCGCGTCTCACCCAAATTTGGCCTTTTACTTTTCTAGAAACAGAGAATATGATGGCAGATAAGAATCTAGTCCGACCCTTTTGTAACCATATTGTTACCTCAAACAATATTTGATCCTTATTTCTATGTCAGGATAACCATATAACTATCCCATGCATGCTTAAATTGGGTGTGGTATAGGGTTCCGACAGTCGGGATCCCAACTGGCCGGACTCAGACAGCATGGCGAGCGCAACAAAGCCCCCAGCGGGCTCACTGTACTCACCATAGAAAAAAGGGAAATGTGGGATCTAGACCAATCTGCGCAGAGCTGCCTATATTTCTGGTCCAAATGAAAAAAGCCCACCCGGACTTTTTATACAATTTAAAGGAGTGTAGGATATTTGAAATATAGAAATATGGGCGCTATGGAGATGTGTGGAGATAAATGAAGACTGATACTTCCCTATTCGTAATTTCCTGATATCTTCTTATCTCTTCTTGGTCCCGTGTTTGGAATATGAAAAGATAAGAAAAAAGAGGGACAAATCTCCTCGTGTAATCCTGTTTATACTGGGTGATTACAAGAACCTTCTATATCACAAAGTTGGTAATCCAATAGCCTATGGTATTAGCTATTGAGTTAAATGTGGATCAAATGAAATGTGGGGGTTCTTATCTCCCCCTTCCAAGTGCACTCACACAATAGTAGAATGTTATGCAGCTTGTAACAAAAATCTTGTATTCAAACAGGAACTGTATCCAAAAATAATGTGTTGGGGGTAGGTCCCCCTCCCGGTTTACTCACTCAGAACTGGAGTACAGATCGCATGTAGTCTGGGTCTTTCTCCAGATATCCTACGTCCTTGATGGGAGTGTGGGTAAATTCGTTATATCTAAAAGATGACACTGGTGGATACTGTATATAATACAACAGATATCCTTTTTATTTAATTGATTAACATACGTGTCACTTTTAACATAAAATCCATACAAAAAGCCTCTGAGAATACTTTACCTATGGATTTTATGTTAAAAGTGACACGTATGTTAATCAATTAAATAAAAAGGATATCTGTTGTATTATATACAGTATCCACCAGTGTCATCTTTTAGATAACGAATTTACCCACACTCCCATCAAGGACGTAGGATATCTGGAGAAAGACCCAGACTACATGCGATCTGTACTCCAGTTCTGAGTGAGTAAACCGGGAGGGGGACCTACCCCCAACACATTATTTTTGGATACAGTTCCTGTTTGAATACAAGATTTTTGTTACAAGCTGCATAACATTCTACTATTGTGTGAGTGCACTTGGAAGGGGGAGATAAGAACCCCCACATTTCATTTGATCCACATTTAACTCAATAGCTAATATCATAGGCTATTGGATTACCAACTTTGTGATATAGAAGGTTCTTGTAATCACCCAGTATAAACAGGATTACACGAGGAGATTTGTCCCTCTTTTTTCTTATCTTTTCATATTCCAAACACGGGACCAAGACGAGATAAGAAGATATCAGGAAATTACGAATAGGGAAGTATCAGTCTTCATTTATCTCCTCACTAAGCTGCGGGCACGGTGGCTCGCTACATTTCACAGAGCAGGATCATTAATAGTGCTACAGTGCATGATGCCAAACTTATGGTTTAATGGTCACTACAGACATACAAACCATTTGATCATTAGGAACAACAAGCTGGACCTAGGACTGAAAACCCCACAAAGGATTAATGCACAAAGCTGTGCCTTGCGCCAGCATGAGGCCATATTTAAGGATTAAGGGACAATGAAAATGGTTTGTATGGCTATTAGATCAAGGGAAATGCAGATGATCTGGGATCGACATATTAGTAAAGCACAAAACCTTATAATACCAATTCACACTGTGCCATACGACAAAATATCAGACCGTATGCGGTGATACTAAAGGGAATAAGGGATTTTGATAATTGTTTACACCCAAAAACAAACCATTAGCATATAAAGTAAAAGCAGATTATAGGACTTCCGGTTCCGGCAGCGGCATGAACAGCCGCGTGTGAGAGAGCTCCGCTGCCCGCCGGCTCACTTTCACCCTCTTCAAGGCTGTTTCAGCCTCCACATACAGCCACACTCACAGACCCGTATGGACAAGTTGCTGGAGGGAATGCCCGGCTCCAGGTACCGCGCGAACAAGGCTAGAACGCCAGGACTCACAACCTCCAAGATGCCTCCCAGATCCAAGCCACCTTCACCCTCAGCCGCAGACAGCTACACGGAGGATTCTCAGCCAGCCTCCCCAGCATCTGACCTTAACGTAACCACCACAACCTGAGGAACTGGTGACTTATGGGGACATGTTGGGCGCAATTAGGGCTGCAATGGCTCCCCTGCTGCAAGATCAGACAGATAAAATAGACAGAAGAAGAAAAAAGTCACTTTGTGACAGAAAAAGGAAGAACAGCAAAGGCTTTTTGGGGCACTAAAGATAAAATAAACAAGCAGCTAGCCCAGCTGCAGAAGCCTGTGGTAGAAGCTGAATTCAGGGTTGGGGAGTGCTTTCAAGATGTGGCAGAAATAAAAACCCTTAGTAAAGCAACATTCCACAGACATACTGTACTTATACAACAAGGTACAAGATCTGGAAAATAGATCCAGAAGGCAAAACCTACGATTATTGGTTTACCAGAATCTATAAAAGGGGCAGACCTTTTCCAGTTTATAAAAATCAAGCTGCCAGAGCTACTTAACATCCAGGACTGCTGCTCAGATATGGTGATAGAGCGCGCACACACTCTAGGGCCACAACGGCCCAAGACCCAGAGCGGTTATTTTCAAAACACTTAATTACCTACATAAAGAACTTATCTGGACAATGTCCCGCAGACACAGGGATTTATCTTGGGAGGGACACCAAATCCTCATTTTTCAAGTTTACACTCCAGAACTGATGAAACAGAGAAGATAGTTTTCACCAATTTGTTCCTGGCTTATTAGGCTGGAAAGGAAGTTTGCACTAATGTATCTAGCGAGACTCAGGATATATGATAGGTCCTCATATAAGGACTTTAGGTCAGCACGGGATGCAGAAGGTTTTTTGATGGAAGAACACAGCTCAGACCAGCAGAATACACATGTCAGATTGCAAGTGACTCCCCCACTCGACTAAAGAGACATGTTCTTCCTGCTTATTCTCTACATTGTAGAAGTTCATGGACTTGATGTGGTCTATATTTTTGTGATTTCACCTTGATAGTTACCACGTTGAAAACCCCAGCTGGGCCGAATCACACTTCTTTACCCTACTGGTTTGTGTTATAAGCTAACAAAGCATTAGGAAATGTTTGTTTTAAGACGGTCAAATGTTTAATTAGTTAAATATTATAAGTGAGTCGGTAGGTGTAGGAGTCTACGCAGAAAGTTATAAAGGTGAGATGTGTTACTCTCACCTTTTACGTTATGGAAGCACGCCTTTATGGCTATTCAGATACAGTTTTTTATTGTTTTGTCTACCCCACTCTCCGGTTACCCACCCTTCTCCCCAACACCCCCTCAGGAAAGAAAGCAGCTCCTATTGTACATTTGTATTAATGATCCCGCCCACATTCCAGCTCCCTATGTTAATCGCCATAGTGGCTAAATATGGATTGAATGACTACCTTGACAACAATATTCCGGAATATTGTTGTCAAGGTAGTCATTCAATCCATATTCAGCCACTATGGCGATTAACATAGGGAGCTGGAATGTGGGCGGGATCAACTCCCCTGTGAAACGAAAGAGAATTTTAGTGCATTTGAACAAACTCAGTCTTGATTTGGTGTGTATTCAGGAATCGCATTTGCTACCTCAGGAAACAGTCAAACTCAATATGATGAAGTGGAAACTTCTGGCATCTTCCCCTTACACATCAAAAGCGAGAGGTGTAGTTATTCCAGCCAAAAATAATTTAGACATAGAAGTGGTTAAGGTCATCTCGGACCCTCAGGGCCGATTTGTGTTGTGCTAACTAAAATTTGATCACCAAGAATTTGTATGTATTAATGTGTATGCTCCTAATCAGTATTCCAATCCCTTTTTTAGGTAATTGATCGCTGTTATGTCCCCATTTTTGCACCTGCCAATGATATTATGTGGAGACCTAAACCTAGTCTCTTCTAACCACCTAGATAGACAAGAGCACCATACCTCTCCCCGCAGACTTCCCAAATTTGGCATCCCCAAATTCTGTGAGCAACTACAGATGCTAGACACATGGAGAGTGATGCACCCAAGAGAGCAGAATTACTCGTGTCTGTCTGCAGCCACGAACAGAATGTCCCGCATTGATTATATCTTTTTGTCCCATTTTCTCCTCCCCAAAGTAGAGTTTGCGGAGATGGCTCCGATTGTACTCTCGGACCATGCTGTGGTATACATTAAACTTCACCTCACCAAAAAACTGGCCACCCCCCCATCTTGGAGATGTCCCATAGCATTGGCATCATCTGTACACCTTAGAAATGCAGTTAAAACTGCTTGGGACAACTATGCTAGAGAGAACAGTGAGGCCGAGGAGGTAGACCCCTACTGTTCTGGCAGGCGTCTAAAGCCACGATCAGGGGAGAAAATGATCTCCCAGATGTTACATCTAAAAAAGAAAGTAAAGCAAGAGCATTTACGAGCTCAGCTGAAACTTGGCGACGCCTTCCGGGACTTTAGGACTTCCCCTTCTCCCACCACTAAATAGCTATCTATCTGCAAAAAGGACTTGTGAAGCCTCAATAGAGAGACCAGAATCCATATATTCATTTGCTAAAAGAGCGAGATTCCATAGATTTGGAAACAAATCAAGTAAACTACTCTCCTCACTACTACAGGGACAAAGGCCCCCTGCGACAATAAGACCACTACGCAACTCTCTTACAACATCTAATACCCAGACAGCACAGGTTTTTTGCGACTTTTATACTAACTTATACTCCAAACCAACCTCTGATCATACTATCAAATTTTGGGAAACTATCACACCACCCCAGATCTCTGAAGAGGATTCGAATTTCCTTACCCAGGAAATCACTTTTCAAGAAGTAGCCAAAGCTTTATCTAATCTTAAATTAGGTAAAGCACCTGGTCCGGACGGACTTACACCAGAATACTATAAACTGTTATCACGGAAATTAGTCCTGATTCTTACAAAGGTGTTTAATACTATAATGTCATCCAACACGATCCCTAGTCACTTTAATTCGACCATACTCAGAGTGATACCTAAGCCAGGCAGGGACTTATCCTCTCCCAGTTCTTATAGACCAATTTCTTTATTGAATATTGATTACAAGTTGCTCATGAAGATTATGGCAGAACGTCTCAAGCAAATCCTACCCAAGCTAATACATAAAGACCAGACTGGTTTTGTCATAGGGAGGAGCTCTTTGATTAACATCAGACGAGTGTTGGGAGCGGTCAATGCTTCCCAGTGTGCTGTGTCGGAGGACCCAAAAGCTATTCTATCTTTAGATGCTGAAAAGGCCTTCGATATGGTGCACTGGGAACACCTGCATCACACATTGAAACGCTTTGCTTTCCCAGAGACCTTTGTACGCTTCCTATCAACGGTATATGAGGGTGCCTCCTCCCGGATTATAAGTAATGGCCTACTGTCGGATCCATTGCCCATTTTGAGAAGAACGAGGCAGGGATGCCCCCTCTCACCATTACGGTTTGCTTTGGCTCTTGAGCCATTAGCTATACATCTAAGAGAATCCCCAGAATTTCAGGGGATTCAGATTCGTAATATAGAACTTTGTGTATCCTTATTCGATGACATGTTGTTGTTTCCGTCATATCCACAGTACACCATTCCATTGATATTCCGAATGTTACATAACTTTGGTACCTTCTCGGGATACAAAGTCAATGTAGACAAAATCAGAGCTACTACTTTTAAAAGCCCCCCCACCCACATTCCCACCTACTGATATATTACACTCAATAAAAATTCAAACATCCCATATTAAGTACTTGGGCATACAAATCCTTAATAGGCTATCAGATTTATATAGGAGAAATCATCCCCCAATTATGTCAAAAATCCTGAAGACACTCCACGACTAGACTTCCCTGCCCCTTTCCCTTCTGGGAAGAATTGAAGTTGTGAAGTCAGTGAAAATCCCGAGAATAATGTATCCAATGCAAATGCTCCCAACAAAAATCCTGTCCTCCGATGTTAAAACCTTAACACAGGCCTGCTCCAAATTCATATGGAATGGTAAGAAGCCTAAGATCTCCCTGGTGAAGTTAAACCTTTCTAAAGTTAATAGAGGTTTGGGACTCCCGGACATTACAAATTATTCCTGCTCTCTACTAACTTGAGTGGGGGTGGGATGGCTGCAGGAGGCCGACTTGTATTCTTTATTTGAATTGGACAAGGCTGTCCTCTTCCCGTACTCGCCCAAAGCCCTTATACACGTACCGAAGAAACAAATCCCATCACACGTATATAGCAACCCCTTGTTTCAGGATATGCATAGTGCATGGCACTTCATATGCTCTAAGATTGACCTAGACCCACTGTCTACGGAATGGATACCTATATGTGGCAATCCACTGTTCCCTCCGGGAATAAATAACCCAATTTTCAAGAGACTTGAGCGCAAGTCTCAAAAAACTAAATATACCCGGTGTTTGACCCAGGAGGAAAGACTTTATCGTTTACCACTCTTAAGGACAAATTTGGGCTACCAAATAATGCTCTTCCCAATAATCCAAATTCAACACTTCGTGCAATCTTTACCAACCCAAAATATTATGTCATCATCCCATTCCCTGCTCCACACTTGGGTGAATAAAATCCAGACCGACACCTTTAAATCAAAACTCATTTACACAGAGATGCAGAAGAATCCTTTATTTGTATTACAAGAAAAGACAAGGGATTCGTGGGTGCAAGACATCCCATCCCTACAAGTATCTGATATATTCAAGTACTATGAATCATCTATGAAAACTCTCCAATCTTCAGCCTTGCAAGAGACACATTAGAAGACCATTCATGGAGCTTTCTTGTTGCAGAGACAGCGAAGCTACTTTGACCCCAATGAGACGGAAAGAGGTCTCAAATGTGGCTATTATTCTGCATCTCTGTTCCATAACTTCTGGGACTGTGGGTACATAAAAAAGTTTTGGTTCAAGATTATACACTATATACAGAAGAACTTTTCCTAAAAAGTTAAACTTCAACCCATACCAGTAATATTCCTAAATTTTGACACATGGCAACTAAATAATAGCCAAAGACAACTCATACCATTTCTGACAATTTTGTTTACAGTGGCAAAAAAGGCAATATAGAAGTCTTGGATCACCAACCATAAACCAAACTTACCAGATGTGGAAGAATTATTAAATAGTTATAGGACTAGACAGATATAACAATATACAATCCATTCAATCGCTAAAGAAATCTTTCTTGAGGAAGTGGGAAGCATACATCAGAACTAAAACCTTGGCCACTCAAAATTCTAGAATCCCTTGACCTCCACCCGGTTATAGAATGATTAGACCCATGGAAACTGTTATGATCTGGGGGGGCAACACAGAATTGGGTACTTATGTATTATCTGGACTCCCATGTTAAATGCACCCCATTTTTTCATACCCCTACTATCCAACTAGGCATAGAGTTGATTTTATATAGTGTGGCGAGCGCAGCGAGCCACCGTGCCCGAAGCGTGGTGAGCGCAGCGAGCCCCGCAAGGGGACGCGGACTCATAAGAAAAACGGGAGTCCAGATATTACATAAGTACCCAGAATTGTTATAAAAATGTGTACTAATTGCTATGTTGTTATGTTCATACTTTAAAGGCTATACCCTCTATTCAGAGGAACACCCAATAATCAGTATTACCTTCCCAAACCTGCGGATCGCATATGTTAATCTTTCATCTGATATGGTAATTATTGTACTTAGACAAGTGGTATAATATGACGGTACAGACCGCATTGCCTCCTGTTACTAAACTGCGTTTTCCGAACCTCCCCTCCCCCCCCCCCCCCCCCTCTTTCACGTCCCCTTTTATTACTCTTTGTTGAATATAAATTTTATTTAGGAACCGTTCAGTCTATATAATATTTAAAATACTGCATGAGGAGAAGAGGTTAAGTTTATAAAAGGTTACTGAGAATGTTGCATATCCATAAAGCCAGCAGGCTGGCAAATTGCTACTCCTTTTTACATCATTGTTTAATTGTATGTACGCTCTCACTCATTCCCTCCCAAGTTGTCATACTTTTTGATTGTCGGTTCACTACTGTAAGTGACAAAATTTATGTTGTGATTTAATGTAAAACCAAATAAAAATATTTAAGAAAAAACAACAGATTATAGGACTGAAACCAGCAGGTAGGCAGTTTATAGTGCATGAGGTCAAACTTTCGGTTTTATGATCAAGAGAGTCATACAATACATTGGATAATAAGGAAAAACTGGACATAGGACTGTAACAACCAGAAAAGCAGCTTAAAAGCAAAATTACTTATGGCACTACATAACATAGTTTTAGAGACCTTCTAAATAACAAGATTTTAAATGAAAGCAAGCTAAAAATTGGATGGGTTATGGTATGCAGGGCTAGTATTCTTAAATGGAAATATTTACCTGTGCTTTGAAATTCATAAACTTCTGTTCCAGCATCTTCAGAGACACTGCACTGCATCCTGAAGACCTCTTGTACGTCCACCAACAAGCCTTACATTATATCCAGTGTTAGAAGACATTTGCTTTCTCTTGGCCAATGGATACCCAAAAACCTCAATATTCAATTGAGTAGCTGCCCTAGTGAGAAGTGGAAACAATAAAAATTAAACAATACCAATGACACATTTTATACTGATTAAGCACCCTACAGGAAGTTAGAGAACTGGATATACACTGAGTGGCCAAATTATTGACCCTTATATGCAGATCGGCCATAACTTCAAGTTGTTGCTGCTAGAGGGCCAGATAGCTATAATAAAGGGAATGCAGGACAAACGAAGCATCAATTGCACGGTGTTGCTTGCAAAGAAATGGGTAAAAACGTGAATAACCGAGTTTGAACACGGGATGATTGTAGGCGCTTGAACCGTTAGAACCAGTTTCAGCAAAACAGCTGCACTTGTACTTCAAAGCAGCAGTTATTAATGTTTACAGAGAGTAGACTACCAAGCAGAAAACCTGGTCTCATCGTCAGGCTTGTGGTCGTCACAAACTACGGAATCTGTCCAGTCCAACAGAAGAGCAACATGACATCAAATTGCGGAAATCTTGATCAAGGAGCAACTGTGAAGGTCTCTGAACGAAACTTAGCCGTATAGGATATGGAAGCCGATGACCTGTTCGAAAGCCTCTACTGTCTGTCTTGAACAAGAGCAGACGTCTCCAGTTCATAAGAATTGGACAGTAGACAGCTGGTAAAGGTTCATGTGGTCCGATGAAAAGTGTTTTCAATTACACCATGCAGATGGCAGGGTGCGAGTATGGAGAATACAGCACAAAAGCATGGACCCCAACTGCATTTCCACAACACTTCAAGTGGGTAGAGACAATCTTATGGTTTGGGGGGATGTTTTCTTGGCATTGGTTGGGTCATTTGATTCCTGTGGAACAACGTCTGAATGACCAAGGGTATTTGAGTGTTATCGCAGATCAAGTACATCCTGTTATGTTAATGGGGTATCCTGCTGCAAGAGTTTTCTGAGGTGGCTACTTCAGAAATAGTTGTAATTCCATTGGGTGTTACACCCGGACATTGTACCATGATAAAATTGAGAATGGCTGTAAGATATCTTTTTGAGTTGCGATGGGGTGGGAAAGGATGAAGTTTTCCACGTGTTGTAGAACTGCAGGGAAAGTTTATCATTATAGGAGGTCATGGTGGACTGTTTTTCCAACTAGAGAAGGTTGTAACAGTTCATTGAGGGTAGGAGGGTTTTTGGAGGTCCAGTGAATTAGGATGAGTTTTTTTAGAGATTGTTAAAATTCTAATAAGGAATGGTTGTGGAAGCCTCTGTCTGTAGATTCCCCGAAAAAAAGTGTAAGAAAACATAAGCAAGAAGGTCGAATAAGCAGCTTATTGATGAATGAGGTGACCTTATGCCAGAAACGTTTTATTTTTCCACAATGCTGGAAGGTAGCTGAAGAGTGATGGCATTTCTGACAAGTACCCGTTTCCTCTAATACAAAGTGCTTTCTTTGAGCCAGAGATATGTACGCCCTATGGAGAAAGCAGAAGGGTACCTCCTGAAGATATGCAGATTCGAGGTGTTGTAGGCCATATCGTAGTTCTTTCATAAATAGGTCATTTCTGTTATGTGAGGAATAAATGGAGTCCAAGGTGTTATAAAATTAGTCCATGTAGTGGTAGCAGCAGTATCTATCAATTGAGAGTAAAGAATCTTGGTATGATACCGTTTGGTAAGTAGCAGCCTCAACTGAGTGTTTATAGGATCAGGCGAACTCTGAAAATATCCCGGTTTGTGGAGAGACAAAACATGACAACGTAACTGCAGGTACATGTAAAATTGTTGAGAAGAGATTGTAAATTGCTCTTGGAGAGCAGAGAATGGATACAGATGTCCCCCAGGATCAAAGACATTGGATAGAACATCAAGACCGTTTTCCTTCCAGTGGTAGAAAGTTAATAGAGAATGGGGGGGGAGGGGGATAACACAGGGTTACCCCAGACATGGACATATGGAGAACTATGATGATTCCGATGTAATTTTATGTTTAAAGAGAGCCATGTGGCATATGTGTCTCTGAACATGATGTTAGGTTTAAAGTCAGTGGGAATGCTACGGAGATCAGAATGTAGAAGGCCAGCAGGAGAGTATGGGTAAAAGAGGGCTTGGTCCCAAATTAGTTTTATTATCACAGGAACACTGGAAGCTGGGTTTGACACAAAAAGCAGCATATCATCTGCAAAGAGAGATACCTTAAGGAATTGGAAAGTGCAGTTCATCTGATATGGTATCAGATTCCTCATACCACCTCTACTAACAGAGTCCATGTCAAGAAGAATCCATGCAGTATTAAGGACAAAAGGTGGCCCAACATTGTATTGAGGGCATGGCTACTCAGTGTATAGTAAATAAACCTGGACTGTATCTTAAAAACTTTTGTATTCGGATTAAGTAAAGCAAGCTAAACACAGTACTGAAGCCGCCAGGATGGCAGCTTACAGCACAACACCACAAAGCATGATGCCTTATGATCAAGGACTGAAAACCGTATACTATTAGTATTTGCTCTAAGCAAAAAAATTGCTTAGAGCATATATAAAGTTAATGGTCCAAGGGACCTTTAACTTTATAAAGATAAGTACTACTTTGTGACTATCCCATCACATATTATGCTTTTAAGCTAACCCACCCCCCTATTGTCCAAGGCCTGTTAGGGTGTCAGAAGCAAGAGTGAGTGGTGTGAGAGACAGGTGTCAGAAAGAGCAAAAGAGGAGCTAGAAAGTGGGAGAGGGGTGGTCAGGGAAAGAGCTTTGTGGAATAAGAGGTAATGAGAGAACGAGAGGTGCAAGAGAAAGCGTTCTGATAGAGAAAGGGGGATGAGGAAGAGAAGGACTGCGAGCAGGAGTAACAATGTCAAAGACAGACTGGATCAAGAGTCAGTGTCAGAGAGAGGAGGGGAGAGTGGGGGTGTCACATAGACAATGAAAGAGTATGTCATAGAGAAAGGGGTTAGACAGAGCGAGGATGTCAGAGAGCTAGAGAGATGATGCCGTGGAGAGGAGGGTGGTAGAGCAAGGGAGAGACTGCCAGAGAGAGAGGAAAGAGGGGAAACTGGAGTAGAGAGGGGAGAAAGACCAGGGGCTGAGAGAGATGAGTGGCGAGATGGAGTAAGAGTGAGGGTTGAAAGAAGGGGCAAGGGGGAAGAGAGGAGGGGAGTGGAGTACAAGGGTAGAGAAAGGATAGACAGCAGCTAAGAGAGTGGGTGACAGACAGTGGGTGGGGGCAGAGCATGGGAGAGAGAAAGGGGGGCCTGGGACAGAGCAAAAGAGGAAGGACAGGGTGGGGGCGAGAGGGTGAGCCAACAGGAGATGAGAGAAGTTAAGGAAACAGTGAGGTGATGGCGCTAAGCTGGCAGGTGTGAGACGATGGGGCGGGAGGGTGAGGTGACTAGGGGTGAGAGGGGGCGAGGTGAAGGGGTGATTCCACAGGGAGCGAGAGGAACTTTGTGGAATAAGAGGTAATGAGAGAACGAAAGGTGCCAGAGAAAGCGTTCTGATAGAGAAAGGGGGACAAGGAAGAGAAGGGTTGCGAGTAGGAGTAAGAATGTCAGGGAGAGAATAGAGGAAGAGCCAATGTCAGAGAGAAAGGGGGAGTGGAGATGTCACAAAGACAACAAAAGAGTACATCGTGGTGCGAGAGGGGGTAGACAGAGAGAGAGAGAGAGAGGGTGTCAAGGAGAGAGCTAGAGAGACGATGCCATGGAGAGGAGGGTGGTAGAGCAAGGGAGAGACTGCCAGAGAGGGAGGAAAGAGGGGAAACTGGAGTAGAGAGGGGAGAAAGACCAGGAGCTGAGAGAGATGAGTGGCGAGATGGAGTAAGAGTGAGGGTTGAAAGAAGGGGCAGGGGAAATAGAGCAGGGCAGGGGGGGTACAAGGGGAGAGAAAGGACAGACAGCAGCTGAGAGAGAGGGTGACAGACAGGTGGTGGGGGCAGAGTATAGGAGAGAGAAAGGGGATTGGGACAGAGCAAAAGAGCAAAGACAGCGAGAGGGTTAGCCAACAGGAGGCAAAAGGGGTTAAGGCAACAGTGAGGCAACGGTGCTAAGCTGGTGTGAGTGAGACGGTGGGGTGAGAGGGTGAGGTGACTAGGGGTGAGGGGGTGGGGTGATGGGGTGATTGCACAGGGGGCAAGAGTAGCTTTGTGGAGAAAGAGGTAATGAGAGAATGAGAGGTGCAAGAGAAAGTGTTCCGATAGAGAAAGGGGGATGAGGAAGAGAAGGGCTGCGAGGAGGAGTAAAAATGTCAGGGAGAGACTGAAGCAAGTGTTAGTGTCAAAGAGAGAAGGGGGGAGTGGTAGTGTTGCAAAGACAATGAAAGAGCGTGTTGCGGAGAGAAAGAGGGTAGACAGAGAGAGAGGGTGTCAAGGAGAGAGCTAGAGAGATGATGCTGGGGAGAGGAGGGCGATAGTACAAGGGAAAGACTGCCAGAGAGGGAGGAAAGAGCGGAAACTGGAGTACAGAGGGGAGAAAGACCAGGGGCTGAGAGAGATGAGTGGCAAGATGGAGTAAGAGTGAGGGTTGAAAGAAGGGGCAGGGGGAACAAAGCAGGGCAGTGGGGTACAAGGGGAGAGAAAGGATAGACAGCAGCTGAGAGAGAGAGTGACAGACAGGGGGCGGGGGCAAAGCATGGGAGAGAGAAAGGGGGTCCTGGGACAGAGCAGAAGAGGAAAGACAGGGAGAGGGTGAGCCAACACGAGGCGAGAGTGGTTGAGGCAACAGTGAGGCGACGGGGCTAAGCTGGCGGGGGTGAGACTATGGGGCGAGAGGGTGAGGTGACTAGAGATGAGAGGGGGTGAGGTGATGGGGTGATTGCACAGGGAGCAAGAGGAGCTTTGTGGAGAAAGAGGTAATGAGAGAACGTGAGGTGCAAGAGAAAGCGTTCCGATAGAGAAAAGGGGATGAGGAAGAGAAGGGTTGCGAGCAAGAGTAAGACTGTCAGGGAGAGACTGGAGCAAGTGTCAGTGTCAAAGAGAGAAGGGGGGAGTGGAAGCGTTGCAAAGACAACGAAAGAGCATGTCGTAGAGAGAAAGAGGGTAGACAGAGAGAGAGGGTGTCAAGGAGAGAGCTAGAGAGATGATGCCGGGGAGAGGAGGGTGGTAGAGCAAGGGAGAGACTGCCAGAGAGGGAGGAAAGAGGGGAAACTGGAGTAGAGAGGAGAGAAAGACCAGGGGCTGAGAGAGATGAGTGGCAAGATGGAGCAAGAGTGAGGGTTGAAAGAAGGGGCAGGGGGAATAGAGCAGGGCAGGTGGGTACAAGGGGAGAGAAAGGATAGACAGCAGCTGAGAGAGAGGGTAACAGAAAGGAGGTGGGGACAGAGCATGGGAGGGAAAAAGGGGCCAGAGGTAGAGCAAAAGAGGAGAGACAGGGTGGGGGCGAGAGGGTGAGCCAACAGGAGGCGAGAGTGGTTGAGGCAACAGTGAGGCGACAGGGCTAAGCTGGCGGGGGTGAGCCGATGGGGCGATAGGGTGAAGTGACTAGGGGTGAGAGGGGATGGGGTGACAGGGTGATTGAACAGGGAGTGAGAGGAGCTTTGTGGAGAAAGGAGGTAATGGGAGAACGAGAGGTGCAAGAGAAAGCGTTCCGATAGAGGAAGGGGGATGAGGAAGAGAAGGGGTTGCGAGCAAGAGTAAGACTGTCAGGGAGAAACTGGAGCAAGTGTAAGTGTCAGAGAGAAAAGGGGGGAGTGGAAGTGTTGCAAAGACAACGAAAGAGCATGTCGCAGAGAGAAAGAGGGTAGACAGAGAGATGGTGTCAAGGAGAGAGCTAGAGAGATGATGCCGGGGAAAGAAGGGTGATAGTACAAGGGAGAGACTGCCAGAGAGGGAGGAAAGGGGAAACTGGAGTAGAGAAGGAAGAAAGACCAGGTGCTGAGAGAGATGAGTGGCGAGATGGAGTAAGAGTGAGGGTTGAAAGAAGGGGCAGGGGGAATAGAGCAGGGCAGGGGGGAACAAGGCGAGAGAAAGGATAGACAGCAGATGAGAGAGAGGGTAACAGAAAGGAGGTGGGGACAGAGCATGGGTGAGAGAAAGGGGCTTGGGACAGAGTGAAAGAGTAAAGACAGGGTGGGGGCGAGAGGGGGTGAGTCAACATCAGTGAGAGGGCTTGAGGTAACAGTGAGGCAACAGGTGTAAGCTGACAGGGGTGAGGTGACTAGGGAGAGACCCTCACTTTCTCGCCCCATCGTCTCACCCCTGTCAGCTTACCCCCGTTGCCTCACTGTTACCTCAAGCCCTCTCACTGATGTTGACTCACCCCCTCTCGCCCCCACCCTGTCTTTACTCTTTCAGTCTGTCCCAAGCCCCTTTCTCTCACCCATGCTCTGTCCCCAACCCTGGTCGGTCAGCCTCTCTCTCATCTGCTGTCTATCCTTTCTCTCCCCTTGTACCCCCCTGCCCTGCTCTATTCCCCCTGCCCCTTCTTTCAACCCTCACTCTTACTCCATCTGGCCACTCATCTCTCTCAGCACCTGGTCTTTCTCCCCCTCTACTCAAGTTTCCCCACTTTCCTCCCTCTCTGGCAGTCTCTCCCTTGTACTATCACCCTCCTTTCCCCGGCATCATCTCTCTAGCTCTCTCCTGGACACCATCTCTCTGTCTACCCTCTTTCTCTCTGCGACATGCTCTTTCGTTGTCTTTGCAACACTTCCACCCCCCCCTTTTCGCTCTGACACTGACACTTGCTCCAGTCTCTCCCTGACAGTCTTACTCTAGCTCGCAACCCCTGCTCTTCCTCATCCCCCTTCCTCTATCGGAACGCTTTCTCTTGCACCTCTCGTTCTCCCATTACCTCCTTTCTCCACAAAGCTCCTCTCACTCCCTGTGCAATCACCCTGTCACCCCATCCCCTCTCACCCCTAGTCACTTCACCCTCTCGCCCCAACGTCTCACCCCCGCCAGCTTAGCACCGTCGCCTCACTGTTGCCTTACCCCCTCACACTTCCTGTTGACTCACCCTCTCCCCGTCTTTCCTCTTTTACTCTGTCCCAGTACCCCATTTCTCTCTCCCATACTCTGCCCCCACCACCTGTCTGTCACCCGCTCTCTCAGCTGCTGTCTATCCTTTCTCTCCCCTTGCATCCCCTGCCCTGCTCTATTCCCCCTGCCCCTTCTTTCAACCCTCACTCTTACTCCATCTGGCCACTCATCTCTCTCAGCCCCTGGTCTTTCTCTCCTCTCTACTCCAGTTTCCCCTCTTTCCTCCCTCTCTGGCAGACTCTCCCTTGCTCTACCACCCTCCTCTCCCCGGCATAATCTCTCTAGCTCTCTCCTTGACACCCTCTCTCTCTGTCTACCCTCTTTCTCTCTGCGACATGCTCTTTCGTTGTCTTTGCAACACTACCACTCCCCCCTTCTCTCTTTGACACTGACACTTGCTCCAGTCTCTCCCTGACAGTCTTACTCTTGCTTGCAACCCTTCTCTTCCTCATCCCCCTTTCTCTATCGGAACGCTTTCTCTTGCACCTCTCATTCTCTCATTACCTCTTTCTCCACAAAGCTGCTCTTGCTCCCTGTGCAATCGCCCCATCACCTCACCCCCTCTTACCTCTAGTAACTTCACCCTCTCGCCCCATAGTCTCACCCCCGCCAGCTTAGCCCTGTCACCTCACTGTTGCCTCAACCACTCTCGCCTCCTGTAGGCTCACCCTCTCCCTGTCTTTCCTCTTCTGCTCTGTCCCAGGACCCCCCTTTCTCTCTCCCATGCTTTTCCCCGCCCCCTGTCTGTCACCCTCTCTCTCAGCTACTGTCTATCCTTTCTCTCCCCTTGTACCCCACTGCCCTGCTCTATTCCCCCTGCCCCTTCTTTCAACCCTCACTCTTACTCCATCTTGCCACTCATCTCTCTCAGCCCCTGGTCCTTCTCCCCTCTGCATTCTAGTTTCCCCCATTCCTCCCTCTCTGGCAGTCTCTCCCTTGTACTATCACCCTCCTCTCCCTGGCATCATCTCTCTAGCTCTCTCCTTGACACCCTCTCACTCTGTCTACCCCCTTTCTCACCGCAACATGCTCTTTCGTTGTCTGTGCGACGCCTCCACTCCCCCTTCTCTCTCTGACATTGACACTTGCTCCAGTCTCTCCCTGACATTCTTACTCCAGCTCGCAACCCTTCTCTTCCTCATCCCCCTTTCTCTATCAGAACGCTTTCTCTTGCACCTCTCGTTCTCACATTACCTCTTTTTCCACAAAGCCCCTCTCACTCCCTGTGGAATCACCCCATCACCTCACCCCCTCTCACCCCTAGTCAGCTCACCCTCTCACCCAATAGTCTCACCCCTGCCAGCTTAGCCCCGGCACCTCACTGTTGCCTCAACCCCTCTCGTCTCCCGTTGGCTCACCCTCTCGCCCCCACCCTGTCTTTCCTCTTTTGCTCTGTCCCAGGATCCCCTTTCTCTCTGCCATGCTCTGCCCCCACCCCCTGTTAGTCACCCTCTCTCTCAGCACCCATCTATCCTTTCTCTCCCCTTGTACCCCACTGCCCTGCTCTATTCCCCCTGCCCCTTCTTTCAACCCTCACTCTTACTCCATCTCACCACTTATCTCTCTCAGTCCCTGGTCTTTCTCCCCTATCAAATCCAGTTTCCCCCCTTTCAGTCAGTCTCTCCCTTGCTCTATCACCCTCCTATCCCCAGCATCATCACTCTAGCGCTCTCCTTGACACCGTCGCTCTATCTGTCTACCCCCTTTCTCTCTGCAACATGCTCTTTCGCTGTCTTTGCAACACTTCCACTCCCCCCTTCTCTCCGACACTGACATTTGCTCCAGTCTCTCCCTGACAGTCTTACTCCTGCTCGTAACCCTTCTCTTCCTTGTCCTCCTTTCTCTATCAGAACACTTTCTCTTGTACCTCTCGTTCTCTCATTAACTCTTTTTCCACAAAGCCCCCCTCACTCCCTGTGGAATCACCCAGTCACCTTACCCCCTCTCACCCCTAATCACCTCACCCTCTCGCCCCATAGTCTCACCCCCGTCAGCTTAGCCCCGTCGTCTCACTGTTGCCTCAACCCCTTTCGCCTCTTGTTGGCTCACCCTCTCCCTGTCTCCTCTTTTGCTCTGTCCCAGGCCCCCCTTTCTCTCTCCCATGCTCTGCCCCCACCCAGTCTGTCAAACTCTCTCTCAGCTGCTGTCTATCCTTTCTCTCCCCTTGTACCCTACTGCCCTGCTCTATTCCCCACCCCCTTCTGTCGACCCTCACTCTTACTCCATCTCGCCACTCATCTCTCTCAGCCCCTGGTCTTTCTCCCCTGTGTACTCCAGTTTCCCCTCTTTCCTCCCTCTCACAGTCTCTCCCTTGCACTATCACCCTCCTCTTCCCGGCATCATATGTCTAGCTCTCCGACATCCTCTCTGTCTAACCCCTTTCTCTCCACAACACACTCTTTCGTTGTCTTTGCGACACCTCCACTCCCCCTTCTCTCTCTGACATTGACTCCTGCTCCAGTCTATCCCTGACATTCTTACTCCTGCTTGCAATCCTTCTCTTCCTCAACCCCCTTTCTCTTTCAGAATGCTATGTCTCGCTCCTCTCGTTCTCTCATCCCTTCTTTTTCCATGAAGCTTTCCCTGACCACCCCTCGCCTTCTTCTAGCTCCTCTCTTTTGCACTTTCCGACACCCTGTCAACCATGCCACTCACTCTTACTTCTACCACCCTAGCAGACATTGTAGTGACAGTAGGGGGATGGGGAAACTTAAAAGGATAATATGAGAAATTGGGAAAACAAATTAAAATCTATATTTACCTGTGCATCGAAATCCATAAAATTCTTGCCCAGCATCTTCAGAGACTCTGCAGAACTGTATCCTGTGTCCCACCACCAAGCTGTTCATAAAATCCAGAGTGATTGAAGACTTTGGCTTCCTCTTGCAACATTGCAAACTTTTTCCAAAAACCTCAATATTCAATAGAGTAGCTGCCCTAGTGAGAAGGGGAAAACCATTCAAGTAAGTTTTTGTATTAGTTTACAAACCTATCAAATTTAAACGCACAACACTGTACAGGAGGTCAATATACCGCATGATGCCATACAAAAACAGATATAGTTAATGTCGGGATTGCCCATAAGGGTACAGGGTAAACCCACAGTGGACAACTCTGTCCAAGGGCCCTCTTACTCTTCGAATAGGTTTCCAGAGTGGAAACTTGATATTATACATAACCCCAATTTATAAAAACACGCTTATACAATTTAGAAAACAATATATGAAACACAACTAAAGGCAGCCCAACAACTGTTCCCTGAAGGCTGAACAACATAAACTAGAACATACACCACAATAGTGGTATGGTGCCTGAATATTAGGATATATATTACAATATTAGGACTTGAACCAAAATTTAAGGTATTAAAGTCCAAACTCCAGTGAAGCAAAGAGGTATTCGTCCAATACGTGTTGTATTTGAATGATCCTGCAATAGGCTGGCACAGAATATACAGCAGATTGTTCCTCAATTTAGGGGCAGATTTATTAAGCTCGGTGAAGTGATAAAATGTCCGGTTTTTATCACCGACCAATCAGCTCCTAACTGTGAAGTTACAGGCTTAGTTTGAAAAATGACAGATAGGAGCTGATTGGCCGGTGATAAAAACCAGACACTATCACTTCACTGAGCTTATTAAATCTACCCCTCTGTTCTTTAAAAATAAACAGGTAATATACTAGGAAACTGAACTGATGCCTATCCTTTTAAAACATTGACATCAACTGATTTCATCATTCTGATTCACCCAAAAAGTTGGTTACATTGATGCCTATTCTTCCAGACTTATAGCATCAAATGTAACCTTTGAAGTGTAGCTCCGTCTCCTACATGCAATACCTTGATTCTGACTGGCAGAGCTACACTTCAAATGTTTAAATTGATGGCAATTATCTGGAATAGGCATACCTTACATTTTGGATGAAATCATTATATTGAGGCACCAAAGCATAGGCCACTAGCACTAAATTTTGGGATACAGACCCACGCAGAAAGAAACCCCAGGCAAAAGTGAGAAATTACACAGGTTTTAAAACAATCCCGGGTTCGGTTTTTTTGCCAAGATACATGTAGTATCCTAGCATTTAGGATGCCATCGGTCATAATACTTACCCCACCATCCCAAAAGGGAATATCTGGACAGGGTCTCTGACTGCACCCTAACCGCGCACCTGACCCTAACCCTTCCCACTAGTGCCTAATACTAAACCCTATAACACATCGCCAACATCTAACAACGATTGTCATTTTCTCCCATACATTTCCAGATTTTTGTTCCCAGATAAATCTTTGTGTGTACACATCTTAACCCCCCCTTCCCTGGCTGCAATCTCAGCTGCCCTGATTACTTACCGAATGGGATTACGGCTGTCTGTATCCTGGCATCGGTGTCCTGTTCCATTCAGAGCTCCATCGCCAGTCTCGTGAGGGCAGTCGGGATGCTGGCATCTGTATACTGACGTGATTCTTCTAGCATGATCTTTGCTGACATGATTTTAAGGCATCCTGTTGAAAACAATTGAAAATGTACATGTGGATGAGATACAGGCTCAGTATGGCAAGGATAAGTCATATGCACAATATACTAATATTTTAGCTGTACAGAAACACTAACCATACGCTGCACAAAGCATCATTTAATATAAGGGAATGTTAGATGCAATACCAAGACAAGGCTGTAATCTGCTCCATTACCACAGTATTACATAAAACCATTGTTGTATTTGTTATTTTATTAATGTAGTTCACCCTGAGTGCTGAAGGACCAAGGACCAAGCAGCACACTCCAAGCAGCAGAAGTCTGTATCATTAATTATATTTCATAAGCAGTGAATGTGGGGCAAGATATGCAAATGTGTGTGTGTGTGTGTAGGGGGGGGGGGATAACAAATAGAATGAATGCTGAGAATACATATAATGAATGGCTGGTATAAAAAAATTAAGGAGTAGGTGAAAGAAATTGCAGCTGGGAGGGGTAAAGTGGGGACTTTTTGAGCTCACCCTGTCTGAATACCAGCAGCTGGGATTACGATGTCGGTATACAGACCCCCGGGATCCTGGCCGCCAATGAGTCATACCGAACACATTTAAACTGTGGCGTAGAAAGGATAGGCTGTGATGAGGAAGGGTTGGGAGAGAATTCCACCATAGGGCAGTCATCCATATGTATTTCACTGATAGATATCTCTCTCGCTATCTATCTATCGATATAGATTTTTTATTTATTCATTAACAGTTTCTTATATAGAACAGCAAATTCTGTTGTGATTTAAATACATATACTCACAGGGCCTGCACTACTGTTGCTTCCTCATGGAGGTACAGGGAGTATGCACAAATAAAGCAGGCAGACAGGTACTGTATTAAGCCTTCGGGGGGGGGGGGGGGGGGGCAGGGCACCTTAGAATGACACTCCTCCCCCAAAGGACTTAATAGAGGTAACACCTACAGCAGGCCCGGCCAACCTGTGGCTCTCCAGATGTTGCTAAACTACAAATCCCATCATGCCTTGACACAGTTTTGCTATAAGGTAGTGTTAAAACTGTGCCAAGGCATGCTGGGATTTGTAGTTTCACAACATATGGAGAGCCACAGGTTGGCCAGGCCTGAACTACAGGACGGGAAGTGCTTTCTGAACATACTGAAGTCCCTTCTGGGGGCTACACTACACTACATAATACATCATTACACTAGATACAACTACCTGCCACACTACATTCCTCACAACATTAAAACACTGCAGCCTGAGCCCCCCCTTCTAGTTAACTTACCATGATGCCAATGTGGGGCACCTGGTCCACTAGAAGAGTATATGGCAGCATACAATTTGTGACACCCTTATGGTGCATACACACTGTACAATTTTTTTGACCAATTTCATTGAAAGACATTTCCATTGAACCCAGTGTCCTGGACGAAAGATCTAGCTACAGTTTATAGGCTCTTTTTGAAAGATATCCAAACTGAGCTGCATGCACAGTTGACTAACAATCTTGATGAACAACTGGCGGGTATGCACATCATCATTCGTCGCAAACGCACTGAAAGATATTTTGACCAATTTCATTCAGAATTGCCGAAATTAACAAAGTTGGTCAAAAAAGTTGGTCAATAAAATTGTACAGTGTGTATGCACCTTTAAGGTGCATACACAACGTCCAATTTTTTGACCAATTTCGTTGAAAGACATTTCCCTTGAATCCAGTGTCCTGGACGAAAGATATTAACAACAGATGAAAGATCTAGCTACAGTTTATAGGCTCTTTTTGAAATATATACAAATTGAGCTGCATGCACAGTTGACGAACAATCTTGATGATTGCGCATCATCATCCGTCTGTCACCAATATCTTTCGTCAACATCTTTCATCCAGGACACTGGGTTCAATGGAAATGTCTCAACAAAATTGGTAAAAAAAAAAAAAAAAAAATTGTACAGTGTGTATGCACCTTTACTTACTCAAAAAGGAAAGCAGTCCGACTCTCAGAAATAAATTCCGCAGCCTTTAACTTAACAATCAGATTTGCACCAGTGGCAATCAGATCTGTAGTGTGTGACACTCAGCGTCAAACAAGTCTGCAGAGTGTGACACTCACCCAATAACCCAGTAACAATCAGATATACAGACTGTGGCACTCAACAATCAGATCTGCAGCCACCAGCAGTGCACTCTGTGCAGAGACCTGTGACTTACTTCCCCTTATACAGCAATGGTTGCATTTCAGGAAGTTTCTAAGCTCTGCACCAAATACCCATATGCTCAGTTACAGCCTGGGCTCCAAATTGGGACTCAGAACTCGCTGGTGCCTTACCCAAACCATGCCAGGAAATGGGTGAAATAATGATGCCATTCTGCAGGAGTGTGAAATAATGACATTCTGCAGGGTGACAGTAGGTAAAGAAGAATGGTGCAGTAAAGAGAGCGTAGGAAGTCAAGATGGTGCCCAGAGAGGCATAGGGGGGAGGGGTGGTGGTGGACCGAGGTCCAAATGGCGGGAAGGCCCTTTTCACACCTGGCACCCTTGCTAGCCAGTCAGGAGGAGCGGGGGGGCGAGCCTGGCCAGGAAGTGGTTAAATGGCAGGGGAGGCAGCAGTAGAGCTGGACAACAAACAGATATCCTCCATTCAGCAACAGCTCTATCCAGCTAGCAGGGGGAATAAAGGTATCACAGCATCATTTAGCAGCAGCTCTATCCCAGTGAGCAGAGGGGTGAAAGAAACCACAAGCATCCCTTACCTAGCACAGATCACAGAGCAGAGGACCCACAGCTGGGGTTTCGGGAGCAGCAGCAGTCCGGTTCATCCAGCCCCATAGCTACTAGCAAGCAGCCAAAATCGCCTGAAGAGATCCAGCAGCTTCCAGCAGGCAGCCATATGTGTCCAAAAACCTAATCCATGTGCCGCGGTCACGTAGCAGCATCGAGGCTAAGCCCAGAAAAAGCAGGAAGTAACCCAGTAGATTCAGGAAGGAAGGAAACCATAGAGGGAGAAGCCGTCAGCAGCCGCACACAGGAGCTCGGCTTGGAAGTGCTCCACCTGGTGGCCCCAGAGCAGTTAAACACCAAGCAGGAGCAAAGAAAAGCACTTTTCTTTGCTCATGCTGGCCGTTTAGCTGCCCTGGGGCCACCAGGGGGAGCACCTCCAAGCCGAGCTCATGTGTGCTGTAGCCGGCTTCTCCCTCTATGGATTCCTTTGTGCCTGCTGGGCTCCTCCTCCGCTTCCTCCCTGAATCTCCGGTAGATGCGAAATTATAGTGGGCTAAAGGACCTGTGATGACATCACACCCACGTGACCCACTGTGATCAGTGGGAGGAGTCAGTACACTGAGTTCCATTTCCTCCTTCCTTTCCTACTGAAGGCAGGAGCAGTATGTGCTGCGGAGTGCGGACTGTGTGTGTGAGACATCCCAAGTATCAGGTACACATACACCCAGCGGCACTCTTTCACCCGCCCGGTGGGCACCCCCTACGTCACCTGCTCTTACCACCCACCTTACCCGGCGGAACACACCCCCCCCCCCCCTCCATCGACGGGCACCTTCTCGCCCGGCAGCACCCTCCGCTCCCGTTCTTATCCTGCACCACCACCCGCACATCCTGCCCCCACACTTTACCCCCTGCACATCCTGCCCCCACACTGTCCCCCCCTGCACATCCTGCCCCCACACTGTCCCCCCCTGCACATCCTGCCCCCACACTGCCCACCCTGCACATAATACCCCACACTGCGCACCCTGCACATAATACCCCACACTGCCCACCCAGCACATAATACCCCACACTGCACATACTGCCCCCACACTGTCGCCCTGCTCATACTGCCCCCACACTGTCCCCCCTGCGCATACTGCCCCCACACTGTCCCCCCTGCACACACTGCCCCACACTGTCCCCCCTGTGCTTACTGCCCCCACACTGTCCCCCCCTGCGCATACTGTCCCCCCTGCACATACTGCCCCTGGAATCGGTACATCTGTCAGAACAGAATTAAGTCTACAGTCATTAGGTCGACTGGCCCCAAGGTCGACATGACTTAAGGTCGACATGGTTTTAGGTCGACAGTCATTATATCGACATGAGTTTTTCACTGGTTTTTGACCCGAATGTCGACATGGACACAGTTGGAGTTGAACCGCAGCCCCTTGCTTCGCTCGCTGTGCTTCGGGCACGGTGCCTCGCTATGCTCGGCACACTTTTTTATTCTCCCAGTGGATGGTAGGGCATGAAATACCGCCTGTCGGCACATGTCGGCTCAAAAAACAGTGAAAAACTCATGTCGACCTAATGACTGTCGACCTTGGCCCATGTCTACCTTCCGGGGTCGACCTAATGACAGTCGACATAAGTCTCTTCTGACTCATAAGTCTCTCTTCCTGTGGAACCCCCTTCTTCCCGCTCGACAGGTACCCCCCCTTCTTACCTGGCATGGCCCCTTCCTGCCTCTCGCCCAACGGCACCCTCTGCTCTTCTCAACGCTCCCGGCTGGCACCCCGCCCTTCTCACCCCGCCACCCCCTGCACTTATCAAAACACCCCTGGCGGGACTACCTCTGCACTTTAACCCCCCTCCACGCGCTTCTCACCCCCTGTGACACCTCCCTTACCCCGTTATCCTCCCTGCTTCTCACCCGCCCAGCGGGCATCGCCCAGGGGCTCCCCCCCCCCCTTTACTCTCTCCTGTACGGTTGGCACCCCACCAGCTTCTCACCAGGCAGCAGCCACCACGCCCCTCCATTCTTATCCTATGGCACCCCTTTCTTCCGGCCCGACGGGCACCCCCTCCCCACTTCTTACCTGGCATACCCCCTCCCCGCTTCTCACCCGACAACATCTCCTGACCCGGCCACCCCCTGCAATTCTCACCCATCTGACGCCCCCGCCCCCTCCTTCTTACCAGGCACCCCAAACCCCCTGCTTATCTCCACGCCAGCGTCATCCCCCCTCTGCTTCTACCGTACTTACCCAGGCACCCCCCTTGCCTCTCACCTGCACGGTGACACCCCTGTCCCCTGTTCTTACCCTGTGGCACCTCCTGCTTCTCACCACCCACATCCCCCCCCCTGCTTCTCACCTGTCTGGCTGACACCCCACCACCCTCCCGTGCTTCACACCCCACTCCCACCCACACTTACCCGGTCATCCCCCCGCCTCTCAACTCCCCTACCCTTCCCACACATGCCCGGCGGGCATCTCAAACCCCCTGCCTGTTTACCCGGGCACCACCCCTTGCTTCTCACCTACTCGGCGGCATACCCCCCTTGCACTCCCTGCTTCCCAACAACCCCCACTTCTCACCTGTCTGGCGGGCACCCCCCAGCTTCTCAACCGGTGCTGGTGAGAATGAGACCTGCCTCCTCTCCCCCTTTTGTGTTGCCCCCTCTTGCCTTCTTCACCCCTCCGTTTTTCCCTCTTTCCCCTGTCTCTCACCCTCTCTCTCTTCCCTGCTGCTGACTTTTTTTTCTCTCTCTCCTCTGCTCTCTTCCCCCCTGCCCCCTCTGTATCAACCCTCACTCTGCCACAGTCTGTCTCTCTCCTCCCCATCTTTCACCACGCTTCCTCTCTCTCCCTGGCGCTGTCTCTTTCGTTCTCTTCCTGATACCATCTCTTACTTCATCTTTGACACTCTCGTTTTCTTTCCCAGGCACCTTCTCTCCCCCATTCTCTCCCTGACACGCTCACTCTTGCTCCCATCTTTCTCTCTCTCTCTCTCTCTCTCTCTCTCTCTCTCTCTCTCTCTCTCTCTCTCTCTCTCTCTCTCTCTCTCTCTCTCTCTCTCTCTCTCTCTCTCTCTCTCTCTCTCTCTCTTTCTCTTTCTTTCTTACTCCTGCTTGTAACTCTGTCCCTCTTTTGCTCTTCTTCCTTTCCCTGACACCCTACCCCTTGCACCACTTTTTCCAAGAAGCCTTCTCCCTCTTTCTCGCACCCCTTGCCCTTTCTTGCTCCTCTTTTTTGCAGTATTTCCCCAACATCCTCTTTGACATCACTCCACTCACTCTTTCTTCTGACCCCCCCCACCCAAGAGACTGCACCCTATCACAACCGACCACAGTGTTTCATTCCCCTTCCCACTGGCTTCACACCTAGTTGCATTGTTCCCCCCTTCTCCTAACTGTGCCCCACCTCCGATCTCCTACTCGGCAGCAGTGTCGCCCCCCTCTCTCCTAGTCACAGTAATCGCACTCAGTGAAAAATAAAGTGTGTGTCCCCGGAACCCCTCTTTGTTAAGTTGGGGTCCTACTCCACAGTTTTTGGGTCCCATCACATAACGCTTTTGAGCAGTGGCGTAACTACAGAGGGTACAGGGGGATGGCACCGCTATGGGTCACGGCCGCTTGGGGGGCCCCATGGCCCTGGAAGGCAATCCCCTGCACCCTTTTTATTCTCCAGGTGTTTTTTTATATTAATATTGCCGATCGGGCATGGCTGCTCTGCCAACCGACTGCCCAACCCCCCTTAATTAACTGCCCCCTCCCTTCAGTGGCTGCATAAGAGACCCTGCACTACCAGTGAGGATGATGGCACATGAGACCTGCGCCACCGGTGCCTGGGCAGAGGAGACCTACTACACTACTGTTTGTACTGGGGGGGCTCCCCTCGAAACACAAACACCTACTCTCCCTCACCACCCTTCTTGCCTCTCCTTCTCCTCCCCAACACTGCCTCTATCCCCTCTCTCCCACCCGCCTCTGTGTCAACTCTCCCCTCTTTTTTTTTTTGCTGACTCCTCAACCCCTTTTCTCTCTCCCCCCGCCCCCTTCTCTTTCGTGCTCTCGCTTGTCGCTCCCCTACTGCCTCTCCTCTCTCCCCTGCGCCTTTCTTTCTGTCAGCAATATCTCTCATCTCCTCTTTATTTCTCTCTCTGCCCCTAGCCTTTCTCCTTTTTCTCCTTCCTGCTTTTTCCCTTTCCTCCCTCTCTTAAGGACAGATGTATCAAGCTTCAAAAGTGATAAAATTGAGAGTGATAAACAGCTAGCCAATCAGTTCCTCCCTGTTATTTTTCAAACCCAGCCTGTAACATGACAGGTAGGAGCTTATTGGCTGTCTGTTTATCACTGTCCATTTTATCACTTTTGAAGCTTGATACATCTGGCCCTTACACTCATAAAACACTGCTGCCTCTCCCTCTTATTCCTCTCCCACTGCTGGCTGTGAGTGGGGCACTGCTGCCTCTGGCAACTGAACTAATGGGCCCTACACACGGACCGATAATCAGCCACTTTCTGAGCGATTTTACATAATTTTACTAAACAGCTCAGAAAGTGGCTAAATATCGCTGTGTGTGTAACCCACACAGCGATATGGACGCGCAGCCCCGTGGGACCCTGATGAATAACAGCCTTGCCTGTAAATGTAAAGTGATCACTCAGAACGCCTTGTACATCTCTGCTGTGTGGTGGCTTCTGAGTGATCACTGAAGGGGTCAACCCGGCCGGTCACACAGCCACCTCGTTCCTATAATGTCTCAGGTACCTGGCTGCCCAACTCTCACTGTCTGCCTGCAGCAGAAAGCTCTGACCAGCGGGAACTTCCTGTCTGGACTCTGCAGCATGTCCCAGGAGGCTGGTGGGTGGCATGCAGCGGTCTCTGGCAGCGCAGGGTTAGGCGGGGCAGTGCTGGTGGACAGGGGGTCCCTGCAGCGTATGTGAGATTATCAGCAGTGTTCCTGCAGTGGATGGGAACTACTAGTTCCCATCTGCCGCAGAGACCCTGCCGCTGACTTCACATACGCTGCAGGTACCCCCTGCCCGCCAGCGCTACCCGACCCTGTGCTGCCAGACCCCGCTGCATGCCACCCACCAGCAGGCAGGGGGTCCCTGCAGCTTATGTGAGATCAGCGACGGGGACCCTGCGGCGGATGGGAACTACTAGTTCCCATCTGCCGCAGGGACTCCGTGGTGACTTCTCATACGCAACAGGGATCCCCTGCCCGCTAGCGCTAACCTCTAGAAGCACCCCTCTACCTCTAAGATGCCCTGTGCACCTCTTCCAAGATGCCCAGCTCCCTCCTCACCCTGAGATGCCCAGATGCAGCACCCGGACCCCTCCCCCACTCACGGCAATTCCGCCCCCACTTGCAGCACCCGGGCCCTCCCCCACTCGTGGCACTTCCGAACCCCTCCTCACCCTAAATAAACTGAGCCTTGTGGTGGCATTGTCTCAGCGGTGGTCTTGGTCCCCCTCATCCAGCGGCGTGGAGGAAATAAAAATTCAAAATGGCCACGGCCAGACAATCATGGCTTGTCATTGCCCCACCCCCTGGAGCTGGCTATATTAACCAGTTCAAGACGGGGCAGCCAGTCCGATGGCGGAGGGGGAGCAGAGAAGAGCTCCAGAAGAACAATCCCTGGGAGGTGGTGGAGGCCATGCAAAAGAGCTTAAAAAGGCAGCTGCCCCAGGTGAAGACTCCGCAGAAGCCCTGGGGGGGCAGGAGCCCCCCTGGGTGAAGACAAGATGAAGTTTAATAAAATATTTAAAAACCTGTGTTTTTTTTATATTTCCTTTACAGGGGGGCTATAGGTACCAGCAAGGGCGTAACTACCATAGGTGCAGGGGGTGCAGCTGCTATGGGGCCCACTTTGCCTGTCAAAGTATCATGTGCTGTATACATTTTTCAGCATTAGATGATAAATAGGGACCCTTAAAAACTTTTGCTATGGGGCCCACATGTATCTAGTTATGCCACTGGGTAACGGCGAGCCATTAATGCCCCACATGCTGGTACCTGTGGTTCTCCCAAGTACCAGCATGTGGGGCAGGCTTGTGGGATACTGGGAAAAGTCTTAAGACCTTGTGGGTACCCTCTAATATCCAAGGTCTTAAGACGATGCCCAGTATCCCATAAGGACTTTGTGAAAAGGAATTACCGGTAGGTATTAAATTCCTATTTTTACGGTTTAAACAAGCTATCAACCCTGTACCCACCGCTCGGGTGCAGGGGCTAGCCTGGGGCTTCAGTCCAGGCCTGGGTTGATTAGTTAGGGTGGGTAATGTTTTGGCCATGGGACCCCATCGAGAGTATCCCCTGGCTGCAGCATTATACCCCCTTCTAGTGGAGCCTGGTGCTGGTCCCCAAAATACGGGGAACCCCTATTCATTTTGTCCCCTGTATTTTGGAAACCAGGGCCGGCTCAAGAGCCTGGTGCGTGTCCTCCATATCTTGGGAATCAGGACCACTCCGAGCTCTGGGCTGGTCATGAGGGGGGGGGGGGGGGGGGGAGCAGGAGGAGAAGAACCCCACAACATTTTTTTTTAGACTCAGGGCATGGCCACATAATAGTACAAATTCACATTACACCACACAATAGTGCCACTTAAACACACTACACCAGCTAGAATCACTTGGACATGCTGAGCCAGGGTTACGCACACCATAATGCCTGTTAGGCATTATGCCACGCACAGTCATGCCCATTATACAACATACCACACCATTATGCCCATAACACAACATGCCACACACCGTAGTGCCCCAGTACTCCTGCTTATACATACTGTATGATGCCTCCAGTAGTGTCCCCCCCACACAATTCCTAAAGTAACGCCATTACAGATAATGCCCACAAATGTTCCACCACATAGGGGCAGATTTATTAATGGGGCTATATACGTTTAAAATAACAGGTCCCGCTTCTCCTGCATAACAAAGAGAAGTGGGCACGCTTATAACCTTGATGTATGATGCAGGCGGCTGTCGATAAGGAGAGATGTTATTTCCTGTCTCCTCAGCTCTCTTTATTGGCGGCCAGGCAGCACTGCGCGAGCGCATTGTAAAAAAAAAAACCTCCCCTGGTCGGCTCTCTGGGCATGCGCAAGATTTTGTTATCGCAAGATCTCCAGCGCAGCCCAGAGCCAGCAGCAGGGCTAGTGCTGTCCCCACAGTGGGGATAGGACAACGCTAGCCCTAAGCTGGAGAAGCAGCTGTTACTACATCGCCCCGGCCGCTAATTGCTGGGGGGGATTACAGAGGACAGCCGCGCCGAGCGTTACTCTTCAGGCTGTCCATAGAGCACGTTAGGTGTGCTGTTAACACATATAAAAAAACGTAATCCCCCAGTTAACCAGCATTAAGTGCAGATATGCACTTAAAATTAGTTGATACTTCTGCCCTTTAACAACGCTCCTGCTCCCCTCTTAGCAGACATTTCAAATGTGGTCACTGCCGGACATTAGAGATAGAAAAAGGAAAGGTGTAAAGAGATGGGGTGAGGCGAAGGCAGGTCTTGCTCCAGCATCAGCCTTCCATGCACTGGCTTTTACAGTTCAGCAAAGGCATGCTCTCATGCGTCCCAGCGCTGGCAGCCCGTGCTCACCTGTAATAGCACCAGCTGCCAGCACTGGGGAGCAGTAGAGCACTGGTGGCAGGTAGCATCGGGAGCAGCAGTACTCCGACAGCAGGCCCCCCGGGTGCAGCAGCGGATGACCCAGGGAGGAGAGGTCAGACAGCAGTGGCGGGTGGTCCAGAGAGCAGGAGTGCTCTGGGGGCTTATTCGTATTTTTGGCATTTACTATGCCAAAACTAGAAATTTTCGTATTGATGGGACATTCGTATTTGTATTTACAAATACGAATGAATACACCATCGATAGAATACGACAGAAATCACCATTCAAAAGAATGGTGATTCCTGATTTACTAAGCGGCTGTATTGAAAATACGACCGCTAATTAGTGTAAAACATCCGCGAATGGCCGGGCAAAAACGGCAGGAAAACACACTTTATTTTCCTGTCGTATTTGCAGCCTTCAGTGTTAATAAAATAAGAATTAAAAAAAAAAAACGGCGTGTGGTCCCCTCCACAGCTGTAACCAGCACCAGGCTGAAAGAGCCGGGGCTGGTAATGAAAAATCAGGAAACACGACAAATAGGGGTTCCCCGATTTTTTAAAACCAGCCCCAGGTCCAGGGCTGGTTCCCAAAATACGGGGGACAAAATGAGTAGGGGTCCCCTGTATTTTAAGAACCAGCCCCAGACCAAACCAGCCAGCAGGGTAATGTCACAGCCGGGGTACACTTATTATATAAGGTCCCGCGGCCAAAACATTCATCCCTATTGACCAGTCAGCCTGGCCAGGGGCCCTGGGGGAGTGGGTACCCCCCCAATAAAGGGGTCCCCCTCCGGGACTTACCTGACCAGGCTGAAGCCTGGTGCTGTCCCAGTGGGCATCGCGCTGATTGCAGTGTAAAAAAAGAATAAACTATTGTTTAATACTGTGGAACTATGAGTCCCAGCAAGCCTCCCCCGCAAGCTGGGACTTGGAGAACCACAGGTCCCAGCATGCGGGGCATTAAAGAGCCCGCTGGTACTTGTAATTCCACAGTATGAAAAATAGTCAAATAAATACACACTGACATATGAAAAATAAAACTTTAATACAGCCAAAGCCCACACATACTGATACTTACCTATCTTGAGCCCGTTGGTAGGTCCCGGGGCTCCATGGTCCAGGGTCTGGTGCCTTGGTTCCTGGGTCCGTGGCTGCAGAGTCCGGGATCTTGGTTCCGGGGCTGGTCCGGGGTCCGGGTCTCCAGGGCTGAACAGTCCAGGGTCCAGGATCCAAAGAAATCCATTTGGGGACCTGTGGAAGGAAATCCTACTCACCAGGTCCTCTGGCGAAGATCCCGTCTTCTTCTCTCTGCCGTAGTCCAAGTCCCGCATCACCCCGCTCGGACTGAGGAGAGAAGCAGAGAACATTCATCTTCCACGCCTCTCCTCCGAATGATTCTATTGGCCGCCTAGAGGCAAATCAGGAGCCGACTTTCTTGGCTCCAACATATCTTAAAAAGGGGCAGACTAGATTCTTATCTGCCATCACATTCTAGCTTTCTAAGGGTCACAGTTACTCACATTTGCACAGACAGCAAAAACCTCTTGAGGGTTGGGGAATTGCATATGGACTTGCGATAGAATAGCAATTAGCGATTCATACACAATTCTCTCACAATTTAGCAAAGGGTGTATTCTCTATCGGGATATGGTCATATTGTCTACAGCATTTAGGTCTACAAGCATTAGGTCTACACCACTAGGTCGACCTGCATTTAGGTCGACATGACTGAAGGTTGACATGACTAAGGTCGACAGGGTCATTAGGTCGTCACGGTCATTAGGTCGACTTTATAAGGTCGAAAGGGTCATTAGATCGACATGGGGAAGGTCGACAGGCAAAAGGTCGACATGGGGTCATTTGACTGTTTTATGAGTCGACATGTGCCGACAGGCGGGATTTCATGCCCTACCATCCACTAGGGCGTGGTGGGAGAATCAAATAGTGTGCCCGAAGCATGGCGAGTGCAGCGAGCCATGCAAGGGGACGCGGTGCTATGTTGACTCTGTCGACGCTTGAAAAGTGAAAAAAAGTCGACTTTTTCACTGTCGACCTAATCAACCTGTCGACCTTATACCGGTCGACATAATGACCCTCTCGATCTAACACCTGTCGACCTAACACATGTCGACCTAATGACCCTGTCGACATAACCCATGTCGACCTTCAGTCAGGTCGACCTAAATGCAAGTCGACCTAATGGTGTAGACCTAATGCTTGTAGACCTATATGCAGTATGACGAATGATCCGATTCCTCTCTTTCTGCCTGGACGGTCAGGTAAGGGCCTGCGTCCTTTGTAAATATACCATGCAAATGGGTGTGGCCCAGAGGCAGATTTACCATAAGTAACCACTGCACCTGCCTAGGGCCCAGCACGTCCCAAGGGGCCCATAAAGATATCCTGGCCATCCAAAACATTCCCAGAGGAGCATTGCATGACTACTGCCTGATGTCATGGCATCACATGGACCAGCGCACACTCCCAAAGTCCCTTTAATAGGATATAAAACATATGGTGTCATCCACTGTATGTGGGAAACCAGGTTACTGTACATGTGACCCAGGTAGTCAGCTAAGACCTAGAGCCTGATTCAGATTTGTACTCAATGCCGATGTTCATGCAGCTGAGCATTTATAGGTAAACCCTGCATGCGCCAAGGTACTTTATCTATGGCGCCTGCAATCAGCAGCAAGATTATAGTGCTATGGATTGTTTGAG
This sequence comes from Crinia signifera, assembly GCF_055691185.1. Taxonomy (NCBI): domain Eukaryota; kingdom Metazoa; phylum Chordata; class Amphibia; order Anura; family Myobatrachidae; genus Crinia; species Crinia signifera. Next base: position 109,386 of record NW_028142050.1, read on the forward strand.
GAGGGCCTCAAACCGGTATCTTGCCTTGGGCACCGTGAGGTTTAAATCCGCCTCTGGTGTGACCAGCTGTAGGTGGGTGCAGTGGCATTGAGAGGGGGGAGCCAGTACTTATTACCCGGGCCCAGGTCTGCTGGAGGTTCCTCCTCCCCTGTTGCAGGGAGCCGGGCAGTTGGGAGAAATGAAAGGCTGCCACAGCACAGCCTCTCTCTTCTGCTCAGGACATGCTGCTCAGTGCTGTGTGCGGAGCTGGGGAGAGAGGCAGATGCTGCAGCCCTGATGCAGGCGTGATCCCTCCCTGCCACCCACCTGTAGTGCCCACTGCCTGTGCAAAACCATTTTTTTTTAACAAGGTCCGGTAACCATAGCGGGGCCCATGCACCCCGTCAGTGCCCCTGGATGGGTATGACTACCCGTCACCTGGTGCAGACACATGCTTGGAGAGCTTGGGCCAGGGGATGTGTCGGCCACCTCTACTTACATCTCTTCCTTCAGTAATGTCAGGTAGTTAAACCAACATGTTTATAAATCGTGTCTGTGTAAAACCCCTCCGTGCAAAGTGACCGTACTGACATCCAACACTATAACAATGGAGATTACCATCATTTTACCAAGTCAGCGTAATGGCATATGTGTTTTGTTATTTTTTTTTAACCCTTTGAGACCAACATCTCATGTGTTCAAAATATCTGCTAAAATTGCCAGGTTTGTTATATCAATTCAAATAACAAAAGTGTAAAAACAGATTATATTTCCTATATAAGGTAACATTGCCAGTCGTTATGATGATGTTTGCTTGGCAATTTTCACACCTATTTTGACAAATTCATTGGCACTCAAAGGGTTAAAGCACCACAAAGCCATTCCCCAATGAAATGCAATCCAGTAAGGGGCTTGTTTTCTATAACCACAAAAGGCCTGAAGCAGCGGCATCTCATATGTACCACCCTGCGCATGTTGTCCAAGTCAGACATATACATCTCTATGGATCTGTGGCCAATATGGGCTGTGCACAACTGAACTTCATCTCCTCGTGTGGCTACATGGGGGACACTGGATGGCAACGGGGCATTTGCACATAGAGTATAAATCAGGTTGGCATGCAAATGCATACACAGCTGTGATTATCTAGTTTATGTAACCACCAATCATCACAGGAGAAGCTGCCATCCAAGAAAGAAGACAGACACCCGTGGAGCCATCTCAAGTCACTATTGAGGAACATCAACTCCTAGGGTTAACCTATGGCCCTTCAGTCTGGGCGACGCAGTGGTGAGGCTGGTGACATGGTTCTCTGCATGCAATATAGCAGCTAACGAGGTAATGGGCAAGTACTAAGGGGATGTACTAAAGCCGTGTACACACGGTAGCGATATGGGCTATAATCGCTGGAAATATGGTCGCTGGTGACCATATTGCCAGTGATGGGAGTGTGCCCCTGCTATAAATCGCTCCCGTTTTCAGCCCCATTCTAATCGCTGGTCGCAGGAGTTTACTGGACTGGGAAGCACATCGCCTTAGGTTTACGTTTCAGGGTAAGTCAGAGGAGGACTGCTTGCTGGCGTTTGTTTGGGATCATTTCTGCCGGGGTAGGTCCAGGGCAGCCATGGGTGCCGCTTTGGCGGGAATTGCATTTCATGCACGTTTGCGGGGAATGCAAGATCCTACTAGATCCTTTGTGCTTAGTAAGGCCATGCGAGGTTGGGCTAAAGAGCGCCCCCCCCAAGGCTGATACGCGCAGGCCCATAGATTTACACTTACTGGGTAGTTTAATAGGGGCGTTGTCAGAAATCGCTGACTCCCCTTTTGAGTCTAGTCTATTTGGGTTAGCCTTCTCCGTGGCCTTCTTTGGCGCTTTCAGGATCAGCGAGCTGGTTGCAGCCAGTAGGGCTTCTGCTGCGAGCACAGGAATGCTGTTCACGCATGTAGTATTGACAGAGAGTGCTCTTAAGTGCAAAATTCCTCGGTCTAAGACCGATCAGCTAGGCTGAGGGAAGTGGGTCACCATGCAGGCTCATTCGGAGCCAAGGTTGTGCCCCGTGGCTTTGGCCACCATTTACGTGGCTGCTAGACCTCAGGGCGGGCCCCAATGGCTGTTGCATAGTGACGGGACTCCGCTTTCCAAGTTTCAGTTTGGAGCGGTATTTAAGCGTTGCTTGCACCATCTAGGTCTGAGGGAGGGCGAGTATGGTACGCACTCCTTCCGCATTGGGGCAGCCACATGCGCAGCGGCCAGCGGGCTTCCTGACTCTTCCATTCAAGCAATGGGTCCATGGAAATCCGCTGCATTTAAGACTTATATAAGGTTAGATAAGATTTAGTTGTAGTGCGCCTTCTGCGCTGACCCAAAAACGTTGTTTACCCGCTGGTTTTGGAACAGCTAGTGTTCCGGAATCAGGGGTGTGAAGGACTTTCTTGCTTTTTTTACCTCCGTGGGTCCTCAGTAATTTCAATTCGGCCCACCTCCCCCTTCCGGGACACATGAGAGGTTTTTATCAAGTTTTCGACTTCACTTGGGTCCATTGTTACTAACTTACCGTATTTGCCGGTGTATAAGACGACTAGGCGTATAAGACGACCCCCCAACATTTCCACTCAAAATGTAGAGTTTGTTATATACTCGACATATAAGACTACCCCCTCTTTCGCACACCTCCCTGTCACTAGCAGCTGTCTGGTCCCTTGAGTGGTGGGTTTTGCTGGGGCAGGACAAACCTATCAGGGCAGGTTTGTCCTGCCCCAGCATAACCCACCACATAAAGTTTTAATACCCCCTCATCTGCAGCTTCCCTGCAGTGATGCCGCTGTCCTCATTAAAGGGTACCTCGGTATTCATTAAAGGGTACCTCTCCTCGCCCCCCCCCCCCTTCTTATGCATAGGTACCGTACCTTAATAATAAAAGATAGAAGTACGGTATTTGTCTGCATCAGTGTTTTCTTCAGCCTAACGGCCTGTCTGATTGCGCATTTGATGTCGGCGGCAGGCTCGGGTGTTTTCGGCGGGGCTCGGGGGTACTCGTGTGCCTGAGCGCTCCCGAGTCCTCCCGAGCCCCGCCGAAAACACCCGAGCCTGCCGCCGACATCAAATGTGCAATCTGACAGGCCGTTAGGCTGAAGAAAACACCGATGCAGACAAATACCGTACTTCTATCTTTTATTATTAAGGTACGGTACGTATGCATAAGAAGGGGGGGGGGCCGAGGAGAGGTACCCTTTAGTGAATATATGCCGTCCCCAGCGTATAAGACGACCCCCCACTAGAGGGAAAATTTTTATGGGCTAAAAAGTCGTCTTATACGCCGGAATATACGGTACTTGCTGTACTAATCTTTGTAATGTATAATTTCTGATGCTGGGACCTTTTTCTTTCAGCTTCCCCTTCAATACCCCCAGGACAGATGTGGGTAGTGGGACATTCATTTGTATTTTGGGCCGAACGGCACCCGTTTCAGGGTAAGTCAGAGGAGGACTGCTTGCTGGCGTTTGTTTGGGATCATTTCTGCCGGGGTAGGTCCAGGGCAGCCATGGGTGCCGCTTTGGCGGGAATTGCATTTCATGCACGTTTGCGGGGAATGCAAGATCCTACTAGATCCTTTGTGCTTAGTAAGGCCATGCGAGGTTGGGCTAAAGAGCGCCCCCCCCCAAGGCTGATACGCGCAGGCCCATAGATTTACACTTACTGGGTAGTTTAATAGGGGCGTTGTCAGAAATCGCTGACTCCCCTTTTGAGTCTAGTCTATTTGGGTTAGCCTTCTCCGTGGCCTTCTTTGACGCTTTCAGGATCAGCGAGCTGGTTGCAGCCAGTAGGGCTTCTGCGAGCACAGGAATGCTGTTCACGCATGTAGTATTGACAGAGAGTGCTCTTAAGTGCAAAATTCCTCGGTCTAAGACCGATCAGCTAGGCTGAGGGAAGTGGGTCACCATGCAGGCTCATTCGGAGCCAAGGTTGTGCCCCGTGGCTTTGGCCACCATTTACGTGGCTGCTAGACCTCAGGGCGGGCCCCAATGGCTGTTGCATAGTGACGGGACTCCGCTTTCCAAGTTTCAGTTTGGAGCGGTATTTAAGCGTTGCTTGCACCATCTAGGTCTGAGGGAGGGCGAGTATGGTACGCACTCCTTCCGCATTGGGGCAGCCACATGCGCAGCGGCCAGCGGGCTTCCTGACTCTTCCATTCAAGCAATGGGTCCATGGAAATCCGCTGCATTTAAGACTTATATAAGGTTAGATAAGATTTAGTTGTAGTGCGCCTTCTGCGCTGACCCAAAAACGTTGTTTACCCGCTGGTTTTGGAACAGCTAGTGTTCCGGAATCAGGGGTGTGAAGGACTTTCTTGCTTTTTTTACCTCCGTGGGTCCTCAGTAATTTCAATTCGGCCCACCTCCCCCTTCCGGGACACATGAGAGGTTTTTATCAAGTTTTCGACTTCACTTGGGTCCATTGTTACTAACTTACCGTATTTGCCGGTGTATAAGACGACTAGGCGTATAAGACGACCCCCCAACATTTCCACTCAAAATGTAGAGTTTGTTATATACTCGACATATAAGACTACCCCCTCTTTCGCACACCTCCCTGTCACTAGCAGCTGTCTGGTCCCTTGAGTGGTGGGTTTTGCTGGGGCAGGACAAACCTATCAGGGCAGGTTTGTCCTGCCCCAGCATAACCCACCACATAAAGTTTTAATACCCCCTCATCTGCAGCTTCCCTGCAGTGATGCCGCTGTCCTCATTAAAGGGTACCTCGGTATTCATTAAAGGGTACCTCTCCTCGCCCCCCCCCCCCCCTTCTTATGCATAGGTACCGTACCTTAATAATAAAAGATAGAAGTACGGTATTTGTCTGCATCAGTGTTTTCTTCAGCCTAACGGCCTGTCTGATTGGGCATTTGATGTCGGCGGCAGGCTCGGGTGTTTTCGGCGGGGCTCGGGGGTACTCGTGTGCCTGAGCGCTCCCGAGTCCTCCCGAGCCCCGCCGAAAACACCCGAGCCTGCCGCCGACATCAAATGTGCAATCTGACAGGCCGTTAGGCTGAAGAAAACACCGATGCAGACAAATACCGTACTTCTATCTTTTATTATTAAGGTACGGTACGTATGCATAAGAAGGGGGGGGGGGCCGAGCAGAGGTACCCATTAGTGAATATATGCCGTGCCCAGCGTATAAGACGACCCCCCACTAGAGGGAAAATTTTTATGGGCTAAAAAGTCGTCTTATACGCCGGAATATACGGTACTTGCTGTACTAATCTTTGTAATGTATAATTTCTGATGCTAGGACCTTTTTCTTTCAGCTTCCCCTTCAATACCCCCAGGACAGATGTGGGTAGTGGGACATTCATTTGTATTTTGGGCCGAACGGCACCCTTTAGCTAGGAGAGCTTCTGAATTGTCCGGTGGGTTTGGGGTCAGGGGTCTTAAGTGGTCCGGTCTATTGCCCTTATTACTGAGTGAGGAGAGGGCTTGGGGTCGCCCCGCCATAATAGCTATTCACCTGGGTGGGAACGATTTGTGCCAGACGAAGGGCATGGCCATCATATTAGCAATCAAGGCGGACCTCCTCGAGGTTATGCGCCTTTGGCCGTCGGTCCACATAGTTTGGTCCACATAGTTTGGTCGGATATCGTCCCCCGTACAGTTTGGCGTGGTTCCATTAATGTCTCCGCGGTTGACAAAGCTAGGAAGAAGGTGAACTTTGCAGTGTCGAAATTTGTTTAAGTAAGGGGGGATCAGCAGTTCGCCACCCCTTGCTCGTGAGATCTAGTACCCAGCACTTTGCCAACGATGGGGTCCACCTATCTAATTTGGGTTTAGGGGTATTGTTGGGGGATATTTTTTCCTGTTTAACTTAAGTTAGCGGACACCTAGGTCAGTTTTCGTTCGGGTGGCATGCGGCGGCTCTTCGAGACTATTTTAGTTTGTCTCTTAGAGCCTGGCGGTGGCGGTAGGGCGTCATAGTCCAGCGGTCACTTGTGGCATGAGAGGGCGCTGGGAGGCACTGCCCCCTGGAAAGACGGCAGGGTGTCCTGCCTTTGCGGGGGGGGGGGCGCGGTGGGCACTCCGTCAGCGGAGTGTCCACACCGGCCAGAGCGGGGGTGGTGAGACTTCCCAGCGTTAGGTTGTGCCTTAGTCAGATGGGCCGTCTCAGTCGTTCCCATATTTAATATCAATCAGTTGGGGCGTTTAAGTCGCCGCAAGCCAAATAAATGTATAGACGCCTTAAGGGAGTATCCCTCTGTGAGTCATGCTATGCCTCTAAGCAGGGAACCAGTGTGAGCCATTCACCTTTACCTCAGTCTCCATTACAGTCCCCAGAGGCTTTGCAGGCTATTCTGGCTAACCTCACAGCCGAGCTAGCGGCATCAAAGCAGGATAGGGAGGTTTTTCAGTCCCAATTGACTCAAATCTCCTCCACAGTGGATTCACTGCAGCAGTCTGTGACTGCCTCAGTACAGGTTAGGCCATCCTCTCCGGGAACCGGGAAGAGGAAGGCTACTTCAGTGGTTTTTGTCCCAGATGATGATAACCAACTGGACCCTGACTACATAGACGAACCTTATCAGAATGTACCTGCTAATGATCTAGATGATCAGGATGCTCAAGGCATTGAGGGGGACATTTACCAAAATGGATTCGTTGAAAAAAGGTGTATTCGTAGGGAGAAATACACCTTTTTTTTACGAATTTGTATTTTCGGGATTTACAATCCCAAAAATACAACAATTCGTATTCCTAAAGATGGAACATTCGTATTTGTATTTACAAATACGAATGTCTACACCATGGGTCCTCAAACTGCGGCCCTCCAGATGTTGTGAAACTACAAATCCCAACATGCCTTGCCACAGTTTTAACACTCCATTGTAAAACTGTGGCAAGGCATGCTGGGATTTGTAGTTTCACAACATCTGGAGGGCCGCAGTTTGAGGACCCATGGTCTACACCATCGATAGGATACGACAGAAATCACCATTCAAAAGAATGGTGGTTTCTGATTTACTAAGCAGCCGTATGGATAATACGGCTGCTTAGTGGTGTAAAACAGGCACGCAAATACGACAGGAAAATAGAACACCATTTTCCTGTTCTATTTGCTTTAAGCCTACACGGATCAGTCAGATCCGTGCAGGCTGCGGTGTAAAAAAATAGAAAAATTAAATACATTTTTAAAAAAAACGGCGTGGGGTCCCCCCCACAGCCAAAACCAGCACCAGGCTGAAGGAGCCGGGGCCGGTAATTAAAAATCAGGGAACCCGACAAATAGGGGATCCCCGATTTTTAACAACCAGCCCCAGGCTCCAGGTCCGGGGCTGGTTCCCAAAATACGGGGGACAAAATGACTAGGGGTCCCCCGTATTTCAAGAACCAGTCCCAGGCACAACCAGCACGCAGGGTAATGTCACAGCCGGGGGACACTTATAATATAAGGTCCCGCGGCCAAAACATTAACCCCCTGACCGGTCAGCCTGGCCAGGGGCCCTGGGGGAGTGGGGACCCCCCCAATGAAGGGGTCCCCCCCCTCCAGGACTTACCTGACCAGGCTGAAGCCTGGTACTGTCCCCGATGCCCCTGGGCGGTGGGCATCGGGCTGATTATGGTGTAAAAAAAAGACTAATCTATTGTTTTTTACTGTGGCACTACAAGTGCCAGCAAGCCTCCCCAGCAAGCTGGGACTTGGAGAACCACAAGTCCCAGCCTGCTGGGCATTAAAGGGCCCGCTGGCACTTGTAGTTCCACAGTTAAAAAAATAGTACACAAAACACACTGACACACTTTTAAAAAAAAACTTTAATACATACAAAGCCCACACATACTAATACTTACCTATCTTCTTTCCGTAGGTAGCCCTGGTCCTGTGTCGTCGTCTTCTGGTCCTGTGTCGTCTTCTGCCTCCATGTCGACCGTCGCTGTCGCCGTCCGGATCCGACGAAATCCATTTGGGAAGCTGTGGAAGGAAACCATACTCACCTGTCCCAGCGCGACGTAGTCCAGGTAAGTGTCTTGGCAAAAAAACAAACCGACAGCCCGAATCCAGACCGGACAGGGAGACGCACGGTACACTGTGTACATCGTGCGGCTCCGCCTCCCGAATGCCGCTATTGGCCGCCTTGCGGCCTAGCGGCTCCTGATTGGCCGCTAGGCCGCAAGGCGGCCAATAGCGGCATTCGGGAGGCGGAGCCGCACGATGTTAACCCCTTCCCGCCGCAGCCTGTTTTTGCCTTCCTGACAGAGCCCTTTTTTTCAAATCTGACAGGTATCACTTAAGTGGGGATAACTTTTTTTTGCTTTTACTTATCCCAGTGATTTTGAGATTGTTTTCTCGTGACACATTGTACTTCAAGTTAGTGGTAAATTTGGGTCGATACAGTCTGTGTTTTTTTGTGAAAAATACCAAAATGTCGTAAAAAAATGGAAAATTTAGCAATTTTCAAAATGTTAAATTTTCTGCTTGTGAGACAAATAATCATACCACTCAAAATAGTTAATAACTAACATAGACCATATGTCTACTTTATGTTTCCATCATTATTTCAACATCCTTTTAATTTTTTTGGACACTAGGAGGCTTAAAATATGAATAGCAAATTCTCAAATTTTCAAGAAAATGTCAAACACTGATTTTTTTAGGGACCAGTTCAGTTCTGATGTGACTTTGAGGGACTTGTATGTGAGACACCCCCATAAATGATGCCATTTCAAAAACTGCACCCCTCACAGTATTCAAAACAGCATTTTGGAAGTTTGTTAACCCTTTAGGTGTTTCACAGGAATTAAAACAAAGTGTAGGTGAAATTTCAAAATTTCATTTTTTTTGCAGATTTGCAATTTTAATACATTTTTCTAAGGAACACAGTAGATTTTACTAGAGAAATGTGACTAAAAATTGATTCCCCCAATTCTTTTGTTTTCATAAATATCCTATATGTGGCCCTAGTGTGCACGTTGACCAAACCACAGACTTCATAATAGAAGGAGCATCTACTTGATTTTGGAGCCTCCTTTTTATGAGATTATTTTTTAGGCACCATGTAGGTTTCTAGGCACCATAAGATGCTAAAAGTTAGGAACCCCCCCACAAGTGACCCCATTTTGCAAACTACACCCCTCAGGGAATTCATCTAGGGGTATAGTGTACATTTCAAACCCCCAGGGGTTTCACCAATTGTGGTAAAACTGGGCAGTGAAAATGAAAAATAAATTTTTTGACACAAAAATGCAGTTCTGGCTCCAAATTTTTCATTTTCACAAGGAATGAAGGAGACAAAGCACCCCAAAATCTGTGCCCCATTTTCTCCCGAGTACGGCAATGCCTCACATGTGACCAAAAAATACCATTTGGGTGCATGGCAGGACTCAGAAGGGAAGGAGTGATTTTTGGATTTTGCAGCTCAGATTCTGGTGGAATGTTGGTGGGTGCTATGTCGCATTAGCAAGACCCCCGAAGCACCAATACAGTGGAACCCCCCCACAAGTGACCCCATTTTGCAAACTACACCCCTCAGGGAATTCATCTAGGGGTATAGTGTACATTTCAAACCCCCAGGGGTTTCACCAATTTTGATACAACTGGGCTGTGCAAATGAAAAATTACATTTTTTACACAAAAATGCAGTTCTGGCTCCAAATTTGTCATTTTCACAAGGAATGAAGGAGACAAAGCACCCCAAAATCTGTGCCCCAATTTCTCCCGAGTACGACAATGCCTCACATGTGACCAAAAAATACCATTTGGGTGCATGGCAGGACTCAGAAGGGAAGGAGTGATTTTTGGATTTTGCAGCTCAGATTCTGGTGGAATGTTGGTGGGTGCTGTGTCGCATTAGCAAGACCCCCAAAGCACCAATACAGTGGAAGCCCCCCACAAGTGACCCCATTTTGCAAACTACACCCCTCAGGGAATTCATCTAGGGGTATAGTGTACATTTCAAACCCCCAGGGGTTTCACCAATTTTGATACAACTGGGCTGTGCAAATGAAAAATTACATTTTTTTACACAAAAATGCAGTTCTGGCTCAAAATTTTTCATTTTGATAAGGTATGAAGGAGAAAAAGCACCCCAAAATCTGTGCACCAATTTCTCCCGAGTATGGCAATGCCTCACATGTGACCAAAAAATACCAGTTGGGTGCATGGCAGGACTCAGAAGGGAAGGAGTGATTTTTGGATTTTGCAACTCAGATTCTGGTGGAATTTTGGTGGGTGTTATGTCGCATTAGCAAGACCCCCGAAGCACCAATACAGTGGAAGCCCCCCACAAGTGACCCCATTTTGCAAACTACACCCCTCTGGGAATTCATCTAGGGGTATAATGTACATTTCAAACCCCCAGGGGTTTCACCAATTGTGGTGCAACGTGGCAGTGAAAATGAATAATTAAATTTTTTACACAAAAATGCAGTTCTGGCTCAAAATTTTTCATTTTCACAAGGAATGAAGGAGACAAAGCACCCCAAAATCTGTGCCCCAATTTCTCCCGAGTACGGCAATGCTACATGTGTGACCAAAAAATGGCAGGACTCAGAAGGGAAGGAGTGATATTTGGATTTTGCAGCACAGATTCTGGTGGAATGTTGGTGGGTGCTATGTCGCATTAGCAAGACCCCCAAAGCACCAATACAGTGGAACCCCCCCACAAGTGACCCCATTTTGCAAACTACACCCCTCAGGGAATTCATCTAGGGGTATAGTGTACATTTCAAACCCCCAGGGGTTTCACCAATTTTGATACAACTGGGCTGTGCAAATGAAAAATTAAATTTTTTTACACAAAAATGCAGTTCTGGCTCAAAATTTTTCATTTTCATAAGGTATGAAGGAGAAAAAGCACCCCAAAATCTGTGCCCCAATTTCTCCCGAGTACGGCAATGCCTCACATGTGACCAAAAAATACCAGTTGGGTGCATGGCAGGACTCAGAAGGGAAGGAGTGATTTTTGGATTTTGCGGCTCAGATTCTGGTGGAATGAATGGTGGGTGCTATGTGGCATTAGCAAGACCCCCGAAGCACGGTGAAATGATGAACCTAATAATCCATAGATGTGTGGTATATTTTAAAACACTCTTTTATACATAGGCCGGGTTTGTCGGGGCAAGTGTCACACTGGAAAATAGTTTGCTTTCTTATTCCCTTTTTATAGCAAACTTTGCACCTTTTTTGTGTCCTGCCCTTTTTTCCAGTGGAGGGGATTTCATCAGGAAAATGCTGCCCTGGTACAATACGGGGGCCAGTACTAGAAGTACTGGGGCCCTCTGCCTGCTGGTTCCCAAATATTAGGCCCTTTATGACTTCCTCTTGAAAGTGCATAAATGTCCCCCTCTGGCTGGTAGAACGGAATAGCACGTAAGCGTTATACAGTGCCATCTGGATGATATACACGGCCAGCTTCTTGTACCAGATTTTTGTTTTCCGCAGGGCACTGTACGGCTTCAGTACCTGATCTGAAAGATCCACTCCGCCCATGTACTTATTGTAATCCAGTATACAATTAGGTTTTGAGGTGTGGGTACTGGTACCTCGTACAGGGACGGAGGTGGTACTGTCTCCGTGAATTGTTGTCAGTATAAGGACATCCCTCTTGTCCTTATATTTGACCAACAACATATTTTCGGTGCATATTCCCCTGCTTTCACCCCTTCTCAGTACTTGGGCAATGTGCGTTTTTGGGAGGCCTCTTTGGTTCTTGCGCACAGTACCGCAAGCTGCTGTACCTCTTGAACCAAGGGCCTTAAACAGGGGGATGCTAGTGTAAAAGTTATCCACATAGAGATGATAACCTTTATCCAGGAAGGGGTGCACTAAATCCCAGACAATTTTTCCACTAACACCTATGAGGGAGGGGGGGCATTCTGGCGGTTCAATTCTTGTATGGCATGCGATGCGATGAAAAATCGCGCGATCACATATCGGGGGCGCCGTGATAATACACAAGTACCTTTTATTCTTTTAATAAAAATGACAGCTCCCCAGGTTTATCAGCACCCCAGAAATTATAGTACACACTTCGCTCACCCCAGAAATTATATAACACACTTGGCTGACCCCAAGAAATATACAGCACACTTGACTGACCCCTGGAATGATACAACACGTCTGGTATGATATGGTACACTTAGCAGCCCTAAAAAATGTGTGGTACTGTAGCTCCCCTGGACTAATGAGATACTGGGCAGCACAGCACAGATGGATTGATATGGCACACTTGACAACCCTTGCAGGTTAAAAAAACACCTTTTTTATTTTAATAAAAAATGGGGGGAGACCCTTAGTTTTCCCCCCACAGAAGTCCTATACAGCAGCCCCCCTTAGTAATGCTCCATAATAGTACCTCCGTCACTGCACTGCGATGCTAGCCGCATATGTTAATACATATGTGCTAGAATCACTGCGGCCGGGCAGCGATGTATCTCCCCCCTAGTGAGTCCATTACAGTAGTTCCCCTTAGTAGTTGTACCCTGCCAGTACAGGGTACAACTACTCAGTAGTTTCCCCTTTGTTTTCACAAGCCCCCATAAAGTTAGGCAGCCTGTTAGTTCCCCCTTTAGTTTGTCCCCCACCTGCAGCCCCCATAGCATGCCCATGTGTAGTTTGTCCCCCTCCCCTCTCTGCAGACAGTATGGAAACATCCGTGCCAAGCGAAGATGACGCTGGAAGCCGGGACTTATAGAGATCCGGTCTCGTGAGAATCCGATGCGGGAGGATGATGACGTTTTGGCCTTGTTTTCGTTTTTTTATTATCGGTGGGATGGACGCGAACAGCTTGTGAATGCTTCGGAACAGGTAAGTTCGGGGGTGTTCGGATCTCTAGGATCTGTACGTGCTCATCTCTAATTACAGGTGCATAGTAGTTGCAGACAAATAACACCAATGGATATATACGGGACCAGCTGTATACTCCAAGTATGTCACTTTGAGTATATTTGCACGAGGACCCCACTTTATTTCTAGGACCACTGCTCCCTGCTGTATGAAATCCTCGGTCCCTTCGGGTGCAAACAAAAGTCTGTAAGAAAAGTCAGAGTGGGCACATCATATACAAACAGAACAATCGGGTGCGAGAATAAAGAATTTCGCTCCACTATTCAATATATATATATATATATATATATATATATATATATATATATATATATATATATACATGAATGATAAAGAATAATCTATAAAGAACATTGATAATAAGCAGGGGCTGGCTGGCAACTTTTAGCCTGGGGGCAAGTCCAGAGCACTGGCCCATAAGTAACAGCGCATCGTTAAATTAGAACCACGAATGCTGAGTAAGCAATGAGAGAGCATAAACCCCTGATGGGTTCCTCAGGTTACACTTGGAAGGTCAGCTGATATGTAAATCAGGATGGGCATAAGGCCTATCAGAGCAGTGGGAGGGTATAGACAGGGTAAGAAAAGTCACATGCTAGCATGTGAAGCTTCCTCTGTCCGAAAAGCTGCTGAGAAGGCAAGACCTGTTGCTGCAGCTGACTGGGTAGTACACGTGCTTACTAAATCTAACTTCTGTTTCTCTTTCTCATCAATCCTCCTCTTTATAGGCTGTCTCTCTCCCTCACTCTCCCTTCACCCCCTTTTACTCTCATTCTTTCCATTCAGTTTAGCCCCTTTAGCTAAAATGCCCCGTCCGCGCAGGGTATCGCGCCCGCCCACCTGGCAGATGCTGCATACCTGGCTGGGGGGGCTGCGGGGTCTAGCGGCGGCATCCCTGGTGGTTCCAGTGGGGACCGGAGGCGTGCGCGACGCGGCCCTGTGGCTCCCGAGCCGACCGCATCTCCAGACGCGGCGCCGGCTGATGACGCGGTCCGGCGCCGGGCCTCGGGTGGAGCGCATGCAGGCCGCGGCGCCCTACAGACGTCCGGGGGGGTCGGGCGGGGGTAGAGGCCGTGGCGCTTTGACTCGGGGTGGCGGGCTAGGCCCCCGCCGCCCCGCAGCACACAATGAAGTAGCCGGAAGTGAATCCGGCGGAGGCACAGGCCGCGGTGGGCGCGCGGCGCCTTCCAGACTTACGGGGGGGTCGGGCGTGGGTAGAGCCCGTGGCTCACTGACTAGGAGTAGTGGGCTAGGCCACCGCCGCCCCGCAGATCACACACACATGGCCGGAAATGACGCCGGCGGTGCCGCATCGCGGGCTTCCAGCCGGGCTCGCACTGGAAGGTCACGGGGTCAGGGCAGGCAGGGTGCTATTCAGGGCCCGGTAACAAGGGGTGTTGTCCTTCAACTGGACATGCCACCCTCCAGCATTCTTGTGCTGGCTCGCCGCTTACAGCAGAGGGGTCTCCCCTCTGGAGTCCCCTCCCCCAATACTCCCAGGCAGGCCAGAGGACGGGGGCGCTCCAGGGGCGCAGGACAAGTACATAGCCCGATCACTGGGGGGCAATTAGGCCCGGCTGGGCCTGCAGACACACACTTGAGGGCCCCCAGGGGTATGTCCCCTTTACACATAGCCAGGCGACAGATCCTCAGACGGTCCAGGCTGTTTCCCCTGCGGTCTGCGTCCGCACCAGCCACTTCTGCAGCCGTACCAGCAGCCACTACCCCCTTACCCGCAGCGGATGGGGGGGTGCAGCAGTTTATGACCCTGCTGTCCAGCCTGATGAGTCAGGTTCCCCCGCAGGGTGGTCAGGCGCCCGCTATTAGTCAGCCCACTAATGCCCCTTCCGGGATGCCTACCCCATCTCAGCCAGTGGTGGCGGGTCCTTCCACATCTTCCGGTGGTTCTACTCCCCTCACAGCTATGGCGGTCGTCGCATCTCCAGTGGGGACGGTGGATACTTCTGCTCAGATGAGCCTTGTGCCAGCGGGAGGCACTTCAGGTGGGTCAGCTGCTAAGCGAAAACGGCGTAGGGCGCATACTTCCTCCTCTTCGGGCGGGTCCGACTCGGGAACGTCCGGGGGGGGAGGGCGGCCGAAGATCTCGCAGGCGGCGTCGGCATCGACACTCCAGTTCCAGTGGTAGCTCAGGGTCCCCGCTCTTTCCTAGGGGTCAAGTTGTCCAATGCGAGAACACTGCTGTCCTTAGGGGTTTGCGGCGCAGCGTGCAGGAAAGAATCAACGAGGGGAAGTACGTTAGTTTCTTCTCCATGACAGCACAGGCCGAAAAGGAATATCGCGCAGCCAAGCGGCGCGGAGGTATCGGGGAGGAGGCCTACTGCACCTATCACCGGTGGCAGGCGGGCATGTTTATGTTCGCGGCTTGTTACCTTGAAACAAGACCGCAGGAACACATGAACATGGTGCGTTACATGCACATGATTCATGAAATGTTCCTTTCTGAGGCCGACTCATCATGGCACTCCTATGATGAGAACTTCCGGCGCAAGCAGTCAGGTTTGAACATCATGGCTTTCGGGTGTAAGGACGTGGAGATTTGGATGGGACCGAAGCCCTCCGCCGCTCCGGTTGCCACGCAGGTCTCCACCCCTGCCCCATGCAAAACCCAGCCCCCCTTTCGCGGGAGGGCGTTGCTTCGCCTTCAACGGAGCGGGTTGTGCCCTTGGGGCTACCTGCAAGTTCAAGCATGCTTGCTCCAAATGCTGGGGCAATCATCCCTTCAAAGATTGCAGGAAAGGAAAGCAAGGGGGGGCCCCCCAGGCTGCAGCAGCCGGGGGTACACCTCACTAAGACCCCTTCTCCTGTACGGGTCGACCGCTTAGCCAGCTGGCTGAGTCGGTACCCGTGTAGGGGGGAGGCCGAATTCCTAGAGTCCGTCTTCCGTCTGGGCTTCCGCCTCCCCGTACAGGGGAACATCGTAGCCCATGCCCCTCGGAATTTAAAATCCGAGATACAAATGCCCGGGGTTGTTTTAGAAAAAGTGGCCAAGGAGGTGAGTTTGGGTAGAATGGTGGGTCCTTTCCCGTCGCCCCCTATCGAGAACTTGGTGCTCTCCCCAGTAGGGGTGGTCCCTAAGAAGGCCAGCGTCAAATTCCGGCTTATCCAACACTTGTCGCACCCCCCGGGTACCTCGGTTAACGATGCCATCCCTGAGGACTTGTGCCGCGTGCAGTATCAGTCCTTCGAACAGGCGCTTGATATAGTGCGCAGCCATGGCCGCGGGGCTCTGCTGGCTAAGGTTGACATCGAATCGGCCTTCCGCCTGCTCCCACTGCACCCGGAATCGTTTCGGTTCATGGGCTTTCGCCTCCCCACGGGTTTCTACGTGGACAGGTGTTTGCCGATGGGCTGCTCGATTTCTTGCGCATATTTTGAACGCTTTAGCAGTTTCTTGCATTGGTGCGTGGTGTCAGGTTCAGGCGAGTCAGGTGTGGCCCACTACTTAGATGATTTCCTGTGCGTGGGCCCAGCCGGATCCCAGCGGTGCGGTTTTATTCTGTCATACCTGCAGGATCTTTTTCAACATTTTGGGGTCCCCATAGTGGTGGACAAGAAGGAGGGGCCGGTATCGTGCCTGTCCTTCTTGGGCATCGATATCGATACAGTTGCAGCCTGCTGCCGCCTTCCCCTCGACAAGCTGGCTAGGCTTCGAGGGGCAGTCAGCCTGGCATTGGCCACGGGAAAACTCCAGTTGCGCCAGCTCCAGTCACTCCTTGGGCTTCTACACTTTGCCTGCAGGGTCATACCCATGGTCATACCCATGGGTAGGGTGTTTTGTAGGAAGCTGGAGAGGTCCATGGCGGGGGTCAGGCACCCCCTCCACTATGTTCGGCTGCCCGCCGAGATTAAAAGGGACTTACGCATTTGGCTTTCCTTCCTGGAGCACTTTAACAGGGTCCTCATTTGGCCAGCGAGCCCCCGCACCAATGCACAGTTACAATTGTATACCGATGCAGCGGGCGGGGTGGGTTTCGGAGCCTTCTTGCACGGCTCATGGTGCGCCGCCCCATGGCCCGTGGAATGGGTGGCGGAGGGACCTGTTGCTGCTAGAGTTGCTGCTAGAGTTGTTTCCCATTATAGTCGCCCTGGGGCTGTGGGCAGACAGGCTCCGCGACTCTAGTATAGTATTTTGGTGCGACAACTTGGGAGTGGTACACGTGGTTAACCAGAAGGGTTCAGTCTCCATGCCGGTGGTTCGCCTGCTTGCGCGTCTAGTGCTAAAATGCCTACTGTTTAACATTCAGTTTGTGGCACAACATGTTCCCGGAGTGGAGAACTCTGTGGCAGACGCATTGTCCAGGGCCGACTTGGATAAGTTCCGGGCCCTGGCGCCTGAGGCAGCTCCTGTTGGTGAACACTGTCCCTCTTATATTTGGCAGATGATCAGGCCGGAATGGAGGGGCTAGCCATGCGGGCTATCGCACCATGGACGCTCCATTGCTATCAGGCAGGATGGCAGGAGTGGGAGCAGTTCCGACTGTCCGCCTCACAGGCAGGTAAGACACCTGAAGCGGCCATGGCGGCCTTTGTTTGGAGTTCATACTCCGCTGGTCGCTCTGTCGCCTCCGTGTGCAGGACTTTGGCAGGGGTGTCTTTTTTCTCCTCGCTGCAGGGTAGGGCGGACCCGTCCCGGTCATTCTTGGTGTCCAGGGCGTTGCGGGGTTGGCGAAGGGCTACGCCTGCTCTCCCGGACTGCAGGCGCCCTATTGATATGTCGTTGCTTCCAGCATTGCTGGACGCCCTGGGGGACATTTGCTGGCCTTATTATGAGGTCCTTTTGTTCCGCACAGCGTACGTGATGGCCTATCATGGAGCCTTCAGGATTGGGGAGTTGGTGGCCCTGTCGAAACGGACGCCCTCACCTCTGGCTGTGGACGATCTGGTGGTCCAATCTGACTCGGTGCTATGTCACCTGCAACGTTCTAAGATGGACCAGGCTGGGAGGGGGCGGTGGCTGTCCTTGCTCCCGTGCACGGTGGAAAGGGCATGCCCTGTGACGTTGGTCTCGGCCTTCGCTCAGGTGTGCCCGGACCTACCATGGCTGATGCATGAGGATGGGTCTCCGCTCACCAAGAACCAATTTTGTCACGTCTTGGGGCGGGCGCTGGAGGCCAATCTCTAGGATTGTGTGGAGAAATGCTGTTTCCTGCCCCCGCCTGGAGCGTTCACGGAAGAAGGTGAACGCTGCAGTTGAGAAGTATCTGCTGACCAACGGCGGGGGTGTTATTCGCCATGACGCCATCGACTTTCAGCGGAGTGCGCTGTATAGAAGCGATGGTGTTTATTTTTAGCCCGGAGGGCGTGGCTCTGTTTTTGGGCAATGTTTTTAGCTGGTTAGATACACAGTGCTGAGCGTTTTGCTAGTTGGTGGCGGTGCTGCGGCTTAGGGCCTAGCTGTGGCGGTAAAGAACGGTCATCCTTGTGAGTTTGGGTAGAATGGTGGGTCCTTTCCCGTCGCCCCTTATCGAGAACTTGGTGCTCTCCCCAGTAGGGGTGGTCCCTAAGAAGGCCAGCGTCAAATTCCGGCTTATCCAACACTTGTCGCACCCCCCGGGTACCTCGGTTAACGATGCCATCCCTGAGGACTTGTGCCGCGTGCAGTATCAGTCCTTCGAACAGGCGCTTGATATAGTGCGCAGCCATGGCCGCGGGGCTCTGCTGGCTAAGGTTGACATCGAATCGGCCTTCCGCCTGCTCCCACTGCACCCGGAATCGTTTCGGTTCATGGGCTTTCGCCTCCCCACGGGTTTCTACGTGGACAGGTGTTTGCCGATGGGCTACTCGATTTCTTGCGCATATTTGGAACGCTTTAGCAGTTTCTTGCATTGGTGCGTGGTGTCAGGTTCAGGCGAGTCAGGTGTGGCCCACTACTTAGATGATTTCCTGTGCGTGGGCCCAGCCGGATCCCAGCGGTGCGGTTTTATTCTGTCATACCTGCAGGATCTTTTTCAACATTTTGGGGTCCCCATAGTGGTGGACAAGAAGTAGGGGCCGGTATCGTGCCTGTCCTTCTTGGGCATCGAAATCGATACAGTTGCAGCCTGCTGCCGCCTTCCCCTCGACAAGCTGGCTAGGCTTCGAGGGGCAGTCAGCCTGGCATTGGCCACGGGAAAACTCCAGTTGCGCCAGCTCCAGTCACTCCTTGGGTTTCTACACTTTGCCTGCAGGGTCATACCCATGGTCATACCCATGGGTAGGGTGTTTTGTAGGAAGCTGGAGAGGTCCATGGCGGGGGTCAGGCACCCCCTCCACTATGTTCGGCTGCCCGCCGAGATTAAAAGGGACTTACGCATTTGGCTTTCCTTCCTGGAGCACTTTAACAGGGTCCTCATTTGGCCAGCGAGCCCCCGCACCAATGCACAGTTACAATTGTATACCGATGCAGCGGGCGGGGTGGGTTTCGGAGCCTTCTTGCACGGCTCATGGTGCGCCGCCCCATGGCCCATGGAATGGGTGGCGGAGGGACCTGTTGCTGCTAGAGTTGCTGCTAGAGTTGTTTCCCATTATAGTCGCCCTGGGGCTGTGGGCAGACAGGCTCCGCGACTCTAGTATAGTATTTTGGTGCGACAACTTGGGAGTGGTACACGTGGTTAACCAGAAGGGTTCAGTCTCCATGCCGGTGGTTCGCCTGCTTGCGCGTCTAGTGCTAAAATGCCTACTGTTTAACATTCAGTTTGTGGCACAACATGTTCCCGGAGTGGAGAACTCTGTGGCAGACGCATTGTCCAGGGCCGACTTGGATAAGTTCCGGGCCCTGGCGCCTGAGGCAGCTCCTGTTGGTGAACACTGTCCCTCTTATATTTGGCAGATGATCAGGCCGGAATGGAGGGGCTAGCCATGCGGGCTATCGCACCATGGACGCTCCATTGCTATCAGGCAGGATGGCAGGAGTGGGAGCAGTTCCGACTGTCCGCCTCACAGGCAGGTAAGACACCTGAAGCGGCCATGGCGGCCTTTGTTTGGAGTTCATACTCCGCTGGTCGCTCTGTCGCCTCCGTGTGCAGGACTTTGGCAGGGGTGTCTTTTTTCTCCTCGCTGCAGGGTAGGGCGGACCCGTCCCGGTCATTCTTGGTGTCCAGGGCGTTGCGGGGTTGGCGAAGGGCTACGCCTGCTCTCCCGGACTGCAGGCGCCCTATTGATATGTCGTTGCTTCCAGCATTGCTGGACGCCCTGGGGGACATTTGCTGGCCTTATTATGAGGTCCTTTTGTTCCGCACAGCGTACGTGATGGCCTATCATGGAGCCTTCAGGATTGGGGAGTTGGTGGCCCTGTCGAAACGGACGCCCTCACCTCTGGCTGTGGACGATCTGGTGGTCCAATCTGACTCGGTGCTATGTCACCTGCGACGTTCTAAGATGGACCAGGCTGGGAGGGGGCGGTGGCTGTCCTTGCTCCCGTGCACGGTGGAAAGGGCATGCCCTGTGACGTTGGTCTCGGCCTTCGCTCAGGTGTGCCCGGACCTACCATGGCTGATGCATGAGGATGGGTCTCCGCTCACCAAGAACCAATTTTGTCACGTCTTGGGGCGGGCGCTGGAGGCCAATCTCTAGGATTGTGTGGAGAAATGCTGTTTCCTGCCCCCGCCTGGAGCGTTCACGGAAGAAGGTGAACGCTGCAGTTGAGAAGTATCTGCTGACCAACGGCGGGGGTGTTATTCGCCATGACGCCATCGACTTTCAGCGGAGTGCGCTGTATAGAAGCGATGGTGTTTATTTTTAGCCCGGAGGGCGTGGCTCTGTTTTTGGGCAATGTTTTTAGCTGGTTAGATACACAGTGCTGAGCGTTTTGCTAGTTGGTGGCGGTGCTGCGGCTTAGGGCCTAGCTGTGGCGGTAAAGAACGGTCATCCTTGTAAGATCTTGATGTTTGTGTGTAGATAGTGGGGTGTCGCTCTCCCCTGACATCTATGGTCATCGGCCATGCTTCTGCCCGGGGGATGTTCACCACTAGCATGAGTGGATGACCAGGGAGAGTGATCACCAGCGATGGTGTGTATGGTAGACATCTTTAACCCCACTTTCCTATAGTGACCATTCTTTGGTGCCGCCACCATTATATATATAGTTTAGTTAATTGTCAAATAAATTTGACATTCATTTTGAAACGCCAGCACTTGTGCCTGTGTCTTTTTTATTAGATAAGTTAGTTGTTAAGGTTTAAGTTGAAGTTATGGTGAAGTTGAAAGTGTGGACCTGGGGGATACCCGATGGGGAGTTTATAGGTTTTGCGGTTTAAAAATATGTATTAATAAAACAACAAAAACAATAATAGGACACCACAGGCTGCTCCCCTGTATAATATCAGGACACCACAGGCTACTCCCCATCTTATAATAATAACAGGACAACAGAGGCTGCTCCCCCTGTATAATATCAGGACACCACAGGCTACTCCCCGTCTTATAATAATAACAGGACAACAGAGGCTGCTCCCCCTGTATAATATCAGGACACCACAGGCTACTCCCCGTCTTATAATAATAATAGGACAACAGAGGCTGCTCCCCCTGTATAATATCAGGACACCACAGGCTACTCCCCGTCTTATAATAATAACAGGACAACAGAGGCTGCTCCCCCTGTATAATATCAGAACACCACATGCTACTCCCCGTCTTATAATAATAACAGGACAACACAGGCTGCTCCCCTGTATAATAATAGTACCCCCACAGGCTGCTCCGCCAAAATAATGGGACCCCCACAGGCTGCTACTCCTGTATAATAAAAGTACACCACAGGCTGCTCCCCCTGTATAATAGGACACAACAGGCTGCTCCCCCTGTCTTATAATCATAACAGGACCCCACAGACTTCTACCCCTGTATAATAACAGGACCCCACAGGCTGCTCCCCCTGTATAATAATAACGGGACCCCCACAGGCTGCTCCCCCTGTATAATAATAACGGGACCCCCACAGGCTGCTCCCCCTGTATAATAACGGGACCCCCACAGGCTGCTCCCCCTGTATAATAAAATTACATCACAGGCTGCTCCCCCTTTATAATAACAGGACACAACAGGCTGATCCCCCTGTGTAACATGACCCCACAGGCAGCTCCCCCTGTATTATTATAATAATAATAACAACAATAACGGGACCCCCACAGGCTGCTCCCCCTGTATATAAAGGGACCCCCACAGGCTGCTCCCCCTGTATAAAAATAACGGGACCCCCACAGGCTGCTCCCCCTGTATAATAATAACAGGGCCCCCACAGGCTGCTCCCCCTGTGTAATAATAACAGGACCCCCACAGTCTGCTCCCCCTGTATAATAACAGGACACAACAGGCTGCTCCCCCTGTATAACATGACCCCATAGGCTGCTCCCCCTGTATTATATTAATAATAATAATAACAGGACCCCCACAGGCTGCTCCCCTTGTATAATAATAATAATAATGGGACCCCCTACAGGCTGCTCCCCCTGTATATTAATAATGGGACCCCACAGGCTGCTCCCACTTATAAAATTAACTGGACCCCCACAGGCTGCTCCCCCTTAAAATAATAACTGGACCCCCACAGGCTGCTCCCCCCTGTATAATAACTGAACCTTACAGGCTGCTCAGCCTGTACAGTCCCACTCCCTCTTACCTTGATGCCAGACACTAGTGAGGCAGGCTGCAGCATAGGGAAGAAAGAAACGCACAGGCAGGAAGTAGGTGGAACATACAGGCATATATTCAATGCCGTGGGCGAGCGGTGACTGCGAGCAGAACCGCTCACCCTGTCAGTATTCAACTAACCCCCCTCATACGCAAATTCCCCCTCACTCCGTTTTTTGAGCGAGGGGGAATTTGCGTATGTGCCTCCAAAAGCTGCGAGAATCGAGGCTAATTACAGTGAGTTTGCTGCACTAGCTGCGGCTCTTGCAGTTTAGGGGAATCCTCGCCGTTCTGTGACGGCGAGGATTCCCCCGGAACGTTGCATTGTGCGAGCGGCCGGCGCGGGGGTTAAACTGCGAGGATCTCTGGTTTTCTGCGATCCTCGCAGTTTAACCCCCTCGCCGGCCGCTCGCACCGGCATTGAATACATGCCAAAGAGTCTCTGTAGTGGCCTCCTGCACTAGACATGTCCTCAGTGCAGGAGGCCGGCGGCCATGTTTATGGAGACCACTCGGAAACTGGTCAGTCTGGCTTCAGCAGCAGCCTCAGAACAATGGCGGCCAATCAGGAGCCGCTAGGCCGCAAGGCGGCAAATAGCGGCATTCGGGAGGCGGAGCCGCACGATGTACACAAACACTGTGCGGCTCCTACTGTCCGGGCTGGTTTCGCGTGTCGGTTTGATTTTTTGCCAAGACCCTTACCTGGACTACGTCGCCCCGGGACAGGTGAGTATGGTTTCCTTCCACAGCTTCCACATGGATTTCGTCGGATCCGGACGCCATCGCCGACAGCGACGTCGACTTGAAGAAGGACGTTGACATGGATCCAGAAGACCGCCGACACAGGACCAGAAGATGACACAGGACCAGGGCTACCTACGGAAAGAAGATAGGTAAGTATTAGTATGTGTGGGCTTTGTATGTATTAAAGTTTTATTTTAAGTGTGTGTCAGTGTGTTTTATTGTACTATTTTTAATACTGTGGCACTACCCAGCGGGCCCTTTAATGCCCCGCAGGCTGGGACTTGTGGTTCTCCAAGTCCCAGCTTGCGGGGGAGGCTTGCTGGGACTCATAGTGCCCCAGTATTAGACAATAGTTTAATCTTTTTTTTACACCATTTATCAGCTCGATGCCCACCGCCCAGGGGCATCGAGGACAGCACCAGGCTTCAGCCTGGTCAGGTAAGTCCTGGAGGGGGGGACCACTTCATTGGGGGGGGTCCCCACTCCCCCAGGGCCCCTGGCCAGGCTGACTGGTCGGTAGGGTTAATGTTTTGGCCGCGGGACCTTATATAATAAGTGTCCCCCGGCTGTGACATTACCCTGCTGGCTGGTTTGGCCTGGGGCTGGTTCTTAAAATACGGGGGACCCCTAGTCATTTTGTCCCCCGTATTTTGGGAACCAGCCCCGGACCTGGAGCCTGGGGCTGGTTGTTAAAAATCGGGGAACCCCTATTTGTCGGGTTCCCTGATTTTTAATTACCGGCCCCGGCTCCTTCAGCCTGGTGCTGGTTATGGCTGTGGGGGGGACCCCACTCCGTTTTTTTTTTTTAATTTTCTTTTTTTTTACTGAAGCCTGCACAGATCTGACTGATCCGTGCAGGCTTAAAGCAAATACGACAGGGAAATCAAGGTGTATTTTCCTGTCGTATTTGCATGGGTGTTTTACACCACTTAGCAGCCGTATTATCAGTACGGCTGCTTAGTACATCAGGAACCACCATTCTTTTGAATGGTGATTTCTGTCGTATCCTATCGATGGTGTAGACATTCGTATTTGTAAATACAAATACGAATGTTCCATCTTTAGGAATACGAATTGTTGTATTTTCGGGATTGTAAATCCCGAAAATACTAATTCGTAAAAAATAAGGAATTTGGTACTCACCGATAATTCCCTTTCTCCAAGGCAGCAGGGGACACTGCAGAGTCATGACGTATGGCATAGTGTTGGTGCTGTGGAGTTGGCACTTTAAGATGCTTTTGAAGTGGCTGGCTCCTCCCCCCTCTATCCCCACCAAGCCCCAGTCTTAGTAAAACTGTGACCGAGAGAGGAAGAGAGAGGAAGAGAAACAAAGGCAAGAAGAACTAGAAGGAGGAGGATATACAACATAAAACATGTAATATTTAATCAAATGAACGATATGAGTTAGTAAGTAAGGTATAGATAACAGAATCACCCAACATAACAACAACATGAATGATACACTCATGGTAAACTGAGTCTTCCTGAGGAAGGACCAACTTGTAGGAACATGGTAGTAACCTATATAACCTGGCAGGAAAACAGCGCTGGGAGGGCGTGCAGTGTCCCCAGCTGCCTTGGAGAAAGGGAATTATCGGTGAGTACCAAATTCCTTATTTCTCCCTCGGCCAGCAGGGGACACTGCAGAGTCATGACGTATGGGAAGAATACCAAAGCACTACTCCCGGGTGGGAGAGCGCTGAGATTCCCCCAGAACAGCCCTGCCAAAGGACGTTTCAGCCTTGGCAAAGGCGTCGAATTTATAAAACCGGGCAAAGGTGTTCGCACTTGCCCAGGTCGCAGCTCTGCACACCTGAGAGAGGGAAACCCCTCTTGCCAGGGCCCATGATGTGCTAACCGACCTTGTCGAATGAGCCGTAATGAGCCGTAATTCCTGTTTGCATGTCTGTAGGCCTCTTTAATGGTGAGGCACATCCAACGAGCCAACGTTCTTTTGGACGCAGGCCATCCCCTGCGTTCATGACAATAGAGAATAAAAAGACTATCAGTCTTCCGCAATGCTGACGTTTTTTCCAAGTATATTCGCAATGCCCTTACAGCATCTAGGGAAGCAGAGTCTTCAGTGAAAGCTGGAATGATAATCGGCTGGTTAAGATGAAAAGAAGAAACCACCTTAGGGAGAAAAGAACTATTAGTCCTTAATTCCGCCCTGTCAGTGTAGAACTGTAAGAAAGGGGGCCGACATGATAAGGCCCCTAGTTCCAAAACACGACGCGCTGAAGCTAATGCAACTAGCATAACAGTCTTCCAGGTGACATATTTTAGATGTACCGAGTCTAACGGTTCAAAAAGGTCTGATTGCAAGTATCGCAAAACCACTGATAAGTCCCAGGGTTCAGTGGGTGATCTGAAGGAAGGTTGAAGCCTCAACACCCCCTTTAAAAACTTTGTATCTCTGGAATGACCGCTACCCTGCGGTGAAAGAAGACAGATAGCGCCGCCAGTTGCACCTTCAGAGAGGCTAAACGAAGACCTTTGTCCAGTCCTTCCTGGAGAAATTCTAGTAACCTAGGTAGGCTAAACACCGCCTTAGGATAGCCGAGCCTTTCGCACCAGGAAATGTAGGACTTCCAAATCCTGTGGTAATGGGCCGAAGTCACACTCTTCCTAGCATGGAGCATTGTTGGAATAACCCTGGATGGGATACCTCTGCGTTTCAGCAATTCGGCCTCAACAACCATGCCGTTAAATGCAGAAGCCGTAAGTTTTGGAAGGTGAATGGTCCTTGGAGAAGCAAGTCTTCTCTTTGAGGTAGGAGCCACGGGTTGTCTATTGACATTAGTTTTAGATCCGAGTACCATGCCCTCCTCGGCCAGTTCAGGGCAATTAAGATGGCTGTTGTTGTTTCTCTTTTCAGTTTCTTCAGAACTCTTGGAAGCAACGGGAAAGGTGGAAATATGTATACCAGTTGGTAGTGCCATGGTATTGATAGGGCGTCAACTGCCACCGCTCCTGGATCCAGGGACCTGGCACAGTAGAGAGGAACCTGATGATTCAATCTGGAGGCCATCAGGTCTATGTCGGGGGTCCCCCACCAAAGCGTCAGTTGATGGAAGACCTCCGGGTGAAGAGACCACTCCCCTGGAAGGAACGTTTGGCGGCTTAGATAGTCCGCCTGACAATTCTCTACTCCCGGAATAAATATTGCTGAAAAGGCCTTGGAGTGGGCTTCTGCCCATTCTAATATGGGACAGACCTCTCGCATGGCTGCCCTGCTCCTGGTGCCCCCTTGTCGATTTATATATGCGACCGCGGTCACGTTGTCTGATTGTATCCTGATCTGTAGACCTTGGAGCAGGTTGTGAGCCTGTAGTAAAGTTAGTCTGATTGCTCTTAGTTTTAAGATATTGATTGGAAGCTTTGTCTCCTGCAGCGACCAGCGTCCTTGGAACCTGTGGCCTAGGGCGACTGCTCCCCAGCCCTTGAGACTGGCGTCTGTTGTGACGACTGTCCATGTGCAAGGGTTGAAACTGCGTCCTTGAAGCAGGTTTGGGGTGTGAAGCCACCAAAGCAGGGATGAGCGAGCCTTCTGAAACAAGATGATACGCTTGTGAATTTGAAGGTGTGAGCCCGAACATTGTGATAGTAGATTCTCTTGGAAAGTCCGAGAATGGAAGCGACCGTAAGGGACCGCCTCGAACGCAGCTACCATCAGACCCAAGAGTTGAGTGCACAGATGTGCTGAGAGTCTTTTCTGATGCAGAACCTGTCTGACCTTTGCTTGTAGAGCTATAATCTTGTCCGGTGGTAGGAAAATCCTTTCCTCTACTGTGTCCAATATGAGGCCCAGAAATTGTAGGCGTTGTGATGGGTTGAGTTGTGATTTTTTGAAGTTCACAACCCACCCATTTTTTACTAAAAACCTGCAAGTTGTCATGGCATCTGCCATCAGCTTTTCCCGAGTTGGAGCTTTGAGGAGGAGGTCGTCTAAGTAGGGGATAATAGTTATCCCCTGCAGACGAAGAGCCTTGGTCATGCATGCCATTATTTTTGTAAAAACCCGAGGAGCGGAAGAAAGTCCGAAGGGTAGTACCCTGAACTGGAAATGACGATCCTGCAGTACGAATCTCAAGAATCGCTGATGAGGTCCCCAGATTGGGACGTGCAGGTACGCGTCCTTTATATCTAGAGACAGGAGAAATTCTCCTTTCTCCAGGGATGCAATAACTGACCGAATCGATTCCATCTTGAATCTGTGGTAGAGAACAAATTCGTTCAGGGGCTTCAGATTTAGAATGGGTCGGGCAGATCCGTCTGGCTTTGGGACCACGAAAATGCTTGAATAGTATTCCGTGCACTGCTGATGGGCTGGCACCGGGATAATTACTCCCGACTCGAGCAGGGTTTGTATGGCCCCGAATAGGCTCAAACCTGCCTCTACTGATGGAGGGCGACCTATTGGGAAGAACCTGTTTGGAGGTTGTGTGGCAAATTCCAGTTTGTACCCCTGGGAGACAATCTGGAGAACCCACGCGTCGGTGCAATGAGACCTCCATTCCTCCGCGAACAGTAACAATCTGGCGCCCACCTTGGGTTCCCCCAAGTGAGCCGGTAGGCCGTCATGCCACTGGCTTGTCTGTGGTCTTTGGGTTGAGAGAGAGATTGGCAGTGGTCTGGGGGGCTCTGGCCCCTCTGCCTCGGCGGCCTCTGAAGGTTGAGAAACCCTCATCTGGCTCTCCCCCTGAAGCCCGCATTACCCCAAAAGGAGCGAAAGGAAGGACTTACAAATTGCCTCTTCGGTGCAGGAGCCAAAGAGGGCAAAAAGGTTGACTCCCCCCCCGTGGCCTGGGAAATGAGCTTGTCCAATTCTGGCCCGAAAAGCATATCTCCTGAGAAGGGGAGGGCTTCCACCGCTTTTTTAATTTCTGGCTCGGCTTGCCAAGAGCGTAGCCACACAGTGCGTCTAGCCAGGACGGCAGAAGCTGAAACCTTTGCTGCTAATGTGGAAACATCAGAGGCTGCTTCCCCAACATAGGTAGAAGCATCCCTGATACATTCTGCCAAGGGTAGCAATTCCTCCTTGGGAGTATCCTGTTCCAGGCCCCTGATCAAATCAGCGGCCCATGTCTCCATTGCCCTGGCTACCCATGAGGAGGCGAGAGCTGGACGTAAGATGACACCTGCGGTAGTGTAAATATTTTTGAGAGCACTATCAAGACGTTTATCTGGTGCTTCTTTAAGCGATACCGCTCCCGGAATGGGGAGGGTGGTTTTCTTTGATAAACGTGACAATGAGGCGTCCGGAGTGGGAGGAGTCTCCCATCTAGCTCTAGACTCGGCCGAAAATGGGTATAAGGAATGGAATCTTTTAGACATCTGAAACTTCTTATCAGGTGTCTTCCAGACTTTTACTAAGGGGTTATATAATTCCTCAGAGTCTGGAAAAGTTATTGGTTGTTTCTGAACCCTGCCAAAAATGGATACCTGAGGCGGGATAGGCGAGTCAGCAATATTAAGAGTAGATCTGATCTCTCTTATGAGACCCTCAGGGGGAAATTTACTAATATGAAAAACCGAGTTTTTCGTATTAGTATTTTCCCTACGACTGCATACGACTGTTTCAGTCGTATGCAAAGTCGTGTTCTGGAGGGTCATTTACAAAGCAGTCAGATACGACTGCTTTGTAACCCACCGATGTCGTAGGAATTCGTATATACGGCTGCTAATACGAATTATTTGTAGCAGTCTGCACGGATCAGTCAGATCCGTGCAGGCTGCGGTGTAAAAAAATAGAAAAATTAAATAAATAAAAAAAAAAATGGCGTGGGGTCCCCCCCACAGCCGAAACCAGCACCAGGCTGAAGGAGCCGGGGCCGGTAATTAAAAATCAGGGAACCCGACAAATAGGGGATCCCCGATTTTTAACAACCAGCCCCAGGCTCCAGGTCCGGGGCTGGTTCCCAAAATACGGGGGACAAAATGACTAGGGGTCCCCCGTATTTCAAGAACCAGTCCCAGGCACAACCAGCCAGCAGGGTAATGTCACAGCCGGGGGACACTTATAATATAAGGTCCCGTGGCCAAAACATTAACCCCCTGACCGGTCAGCCTGGCCAGGGGCCCTGGAACTGTCCCCGATGCCCCTAGGCGGTGGGCATCGGGCTGATTATGGTGTAAAAAAAAGACTAATCTATTGTTTTTTACTGTGGCACTACAAGTGCCAGCAAGCCTCCCCAGCAAGCTGGGACTTGGAGAACCACAAGTCCCAGCCTGCTGGGCATTAAAGGGCCCGCTGGCACTTGTAGTTCCACAGTTAAAAAAATAGTACACAAAACACACTGACACACTTTTAAAATAAAACTTTAATACATACAAAGCCCACACATACTAATACTTACCTATCTTCTTTCCGTAGGTAGCCCTGGTCCTGTGTCGTCGTCTTCTGGTCCTGTGTCGTCTTCTGCCTCCATGTCGACCGTCGCTGTCGCCGTCCGGATCCGACGAAATCCATTTGGGAAGCTGTGGAAGGAAACCATACTCACCTGTCCCAGCGCGACGTAGTCCAGGTAAGTGTCTTGGCAAAAAAAACAAACCGAACACCCCGAATCCAGGCCGGACTGAGAGTCGCACGATGTTAACCCCTTCCCGACATTTGACGTACATTTACGTCATGGCCGGGATGTACTTCCCAACGCATGGCATAAATGTACGTCATGGCTTTAAACTGTCACCGCGTCTATAGACGCGGTGACAGTTTGGAGATGTCTGCTGTCCCTGACAGCAGACATGTCCCAGCATGTCCAGGGGCGGCGATGCCTCCCCCCCGTCGGCGATCGCTGTGATTGGCTGTTCAAATGTGAACAGCCAATTACAGCGTTTTCTGTGTACCGGCGAATAACGTTCGCCGGTGACACAGGGATCGGTGGTGATTGGTGCTGTAAAGTACAGCACCAATCACCACGGGGTGTAAGGGTGACACTGGTGTCACCCCACCTCACCCCACCCGCCCCCAAAGGCCGTGATTGGTCCGTCGGACCGACGGACCAATCACAGCCATGGAGGGTGATTTAAACTAACGGTGACTGCACTGCAGACGCCATTCCGGTCTGGAATTGCGTGCAGTGCGGTCACCGTGCCTATCTGCCGTGATATACTGACCTGATCCTTGCAAATACTTACCTGATCACTGCTTGTAGCGTGCTGGATGCTTCCTGGATCTTGTGACTTCTTGTGACTTCCTGTGTTGTGCTGCTGCAGTGTGATAGAGTTATAGATAGAGAGATAGAGAGAGATAGAGAGAGATAGAGAGAGATAGAGAGAGATAGTGACAGAGAGTGCTATATTTTGTGTCTGCTGCCCCCCCCCTGTTGTGCTGATCAGTATATCTGTGCTGATCAGCAACTTTTTGGGGGTGCAGAGTTTTTTTTTATATATATACCTGTCAGTGCTGCTGCTGCAGTGTCATAGAGTGATAGATAGTGAGAGATAGAGAGATAGAGAGAGATAGTGACAGAGAGTGATAGAGAGTGCTATATTTTGTGTCTGCTGCCCCCCTTTTGTGCTGATCAGTATATCTGTGCTGATCAGCAACTTTTTGGGGGTGCAGGGTTTTTTTTTTTATATATACCTGTCAGTTGCTGCCAGTTGCACTGTCAGTTGCACCAAAGGTTGTGCACCTGCTGCCCCTCACTGGTAATCAGTGTCGCATCAGTGATCACCTTTTTTTTTTTTGAGGGTGCTGTGGGGTCTTTTTTTAATTTTTTTTTTACACACACTGTGATTTTGTGGGTGTCCTGTGGCCACTGTGCGCTGATCAGTGACGTACATCACTGATCAGCTTTTTCGGCACAGGGTTGATCTATTTTTTTTTTTTTTGGATCAAATTCCTGTTGCCTTTGAGCGCTGTTCAGTGACGGACGTTACTGACCAACATCTGTGCTCAATTTTTGGCGCAGGACCTTTTTTTTTTTTTTAACCCCTTCATTTTTTTTTTATTGGGATCAAATTCCTGTATAAAGTATTTTTTTTTCTGCACTACATACACACTACACACTACATACCCCCCCGTGTTGAAATAAAGTTTGTACCCCCCCTACACTATACACGTGTTGAAACATTTCACTACCAGAAACACAAAAATAAAAATGGCATCCCAAATGTCATCCCAAATGTCATCCCAGTCATCCAGAAGAATGTATTCAGCGGAGGAGGCATATGCCATGCTGGCCTCTGACTCTGACACAGCCAGTGATGCAAGCGGGGAATTTGAAGGATTCATCTTAAGCTCCTCTTCCTCCTCTAGTGATGAGGGACCCCCTCAAAGACGCCCCCGTAGAGCAGCTGAGAACCCCCCCCCCAATAATTGATCTCGTATGGACCCCACCACCAGACAATTTTGAGCCCCAGGTTCCTGAGTTTTTGGCCATCCCAGGAATCCAATTTGATTCCACAGGTCTCAGAGAAATTGACTTTTTCAAATTATTTTTCTCTGATGATTTTATAAATTTAATGGTGGACCAAACTAATTTATATGCCCAGCAGTTTATTGCTCAAAACCCCACGTCATCATTTGCTAGGTGGACCCCTGTAGATGCAGTAGAGATGATGACGTTTTGGGGTCTGGTGTTTCATATGGGCATAGTAAAAAAGCCAGAAATTAAGCAATATTGGAGTACAGATGTTCTGTACAGCACCCCACTTTACCGTATGGCCATGACCCGGACTCGTTTTGAGTTAATCCTTAAATTTTTGCATTACAACGATAATGCACAGTGCCCACCCAGAGATGATCCCACCTTTGACCGGCTATTCAAAGTCAGGCCGGTCATTGATCATTTCAGTGCCAAATTTGCAGAGATGTACATCCCAGATAAATTCATTTGCATAGACGAGTCCCTTATACATTTTAAAGGAAGGGTTAAATTCCGCCAGTACCTTCCCAGTAAGAGGGCAAGGTATGGCATAAAAATGTATAAGCTGTGTGAAAGCACCTCAGGGTACACCCACAGGTTTAGGGTATATGAAGGGAAGGATTCAAGAATTTAACCGCCAGAATGCCCCCCCTCCCTCGTAGGTGTTAGTGGAAAAATTGTCTGGGATTTAGTGCACCCCTTCCTGGATAAAGGTTATCACCTCTATGTGGATAACTTTTACACTAGCATCCCCCTGTTTAAGGCCCTTGGTTCAAGAGGTACAGCAGCTTGCGGTACTGTGCGCAAGAACCAAAGAGGCCTCCCAAAAACGCACATTGCCCAAGTACTGAGAAGGGGTGAAAGCAGGGGAATATGCACCGAAAATATGTTGTTGGTCAAATATAAGGACAAGAGGGATGTCCTTATACTGACAACAATTCACGGAGACAGTACCACCTCCGTCCCTGTACGAGGTACCAGTACCCACACCTCAAAACCTAATTGTATCCTGGATTACAATAAGTACATGGGCGGAGTGGATCTTTCAGATCAGGTACTGAAGCCGTACAGTGCCCTGCGGAAAACAAAAATCTGGTACAAGAAGCTGGCCGTGTATATCATCCAGATGGCACTGTATAACGCTTACGTGCTATTCCGTTCTACCAGCCAGAGGGGGACATTTATGCACTTTCAAGAGGAAGTCATAAAGGGCCTAATATTTGGGAACCAGCAGGCAGAGGGCCCCAGTACTTCTAGTACTGGCCCCCGTATTGTACCAGGGCAGCATTTTCCTGATGAAATCCCCTCCACTGGAAAAAAGGGCAGGACACAAAAAAGGTGCAAAGTTTGCTATAAAAAGGGAATAAGAAAGCAAACTATTTTCCAGTGTGACACTTGCCCCGACAAACCCGGCCTATGTATAAAGGAGTGTTTTAAAATAAACCACACATCTATGGATTATTAGGTTCATCATTTCACCGTGCTTCGGGGGTCTTGCTAATGCCACATAGCACCCACCATTCATTCCACCAGAATCTGAGCCGCAAAATCCAAAAATCACTCCTTCCCTTCTGAGTCCTGCCATGCACCCAACTGGTATTTTTTGGTCACATGTGAGGCATTGCCGTACTCGGGAGAAATTGAGGCACAGATTTTGGGGTGCTTTTTCTCCTTCATACCTTATGAAAATGAAAAATTTTGAGCCAGAACTGCATTTTTGTGTAAAAAAATGTAATTTTTCATTTGCACAGCCCAGTTGTATCAAAATTGGTGAAACCCCTGGGGGTTTGAAATGTACACTATACCCCTAGATGAATTCCCTGAGGGGTTTAGTTTGCAAAATGGGGTCACTTGTGGGGGGGTTCCACTGTATTGGTGCTTTGGGGGTCTTGCTAATGCGACATAGCACCCACCAACATTCCACCAGAATCTGTGCTGCAAAATCCAAATATCACTCCTTCCCTTCTGAGTCCTGCCATTTTTTGGTCACACATGAAGCATTGCCGTACTCGGGAGAAATTGGGGCACAGATTTTGGGGTGCTTTGTCTCCTTCATTCCTTGTGAAAATGAAAAATTTTGAGCCAGAACGGCATTTTTTGTGTAAAAAATGTAATTTTTCATTTGCACAGCCCAGTTGTATCAAAATTGGTGAAACCCCTGGGGGTTTGAAATGTACACTATACCCCTAGATGAATTCCCTGAGGGGTTTAGTTTGCAAAATGGGGTCACTTGTGGGGGGGTTCCACTGTATTGGTGCTTTGGGGGTCTTGCTAATGCGACATAGCACCCACCAACATTCCACCAGAATCTGTGCTGCAAAATCCAAATATCACTCCTTCCCTTCTGAGTCCTGCCATTTTTTGGTCACACATGAAGCATTGCCGTACTCGGGAGAAATTGGGGCACAGATTTTGGGGTGCTTTGTCTCCTTCATTCCTTGTGAAAATGAAAAATTTTGAGCCAGAACGGCATTTTTTGTGTAAAAAATGTAATTTTTCATTTGCACAGCCCAGTTGTATCAAAATTGGTGAAACCCCTGGGGGTTTGAAATGTACACTATACCCCTAGATGAATTCCCTGAGGGGTGTAGTTTGCAAAATGGGGTCACTTGTGGGGGGGTTCCTAACTTTTAGCATCTTATGGTGCCTAGAAACCTACATGGTGCCTAAAAAATAATCTCATAAAAAGGAGGCTCCAAAATCAAGTAGGTGCTCCTTCTATTATGAAGCCTGTGGTTTGGTCAACGTGCACACTAGGGCCACATATAGGATATTTATGAAAACAAAAGAATTGGGGGAATCAATTTTTAGTCACATTTCTCTAGTAAAATCTACTGTGTTCCTTAGAAAAATGTATTAAAATTGCAAATCTGCAAAAAAAATGAAATTTTGAAATTTCACCTACACTTTGTTTTAATTCCTGTGAAACACCTAAAGGGTTAACAAACTTCCAAAATGCTGTTTTGAATACTGTGAGGGGTGCAGTTTTTGAAATGGCATCATTTATGGGGGTGTCTCACATACAAGTCCCTCAAAGTCACATCAGAACTGAACTGGTCCCTAAAAAAATCAGTGTTTGACATTTTCTTGAAAATTTGAGAATTTGCTATTCATATTTTAAGCCTCCTAGTGTCCAAAAAAATTAAAAGGATGTTGAAATAATGATGGAAACATAAAGTAGACATATGGTCTATGTTAGTTATTAACTATTTTGAGTGGTATGATTATTTGTCTCACAAGCACAAAATTTAACATTTTGAAAATTGCTAAATTTTCCATTTTTTTTACGACATTTTGGTATTTTTCACAAAAAAACACAGACTGTATCGACCCAAATTTACCACTAACTTGAAGTACAATGTGTCACGAGAAAACAATCTCAAAATCACTGGGATAAGTAAAAGCAAAAAAAAGTTATCCCCACTTAAGTGATACCTGTCAGATTTGAAAAAAAGGGCTCTGTCAGGAAGGCAAAAACAGGCTGCGGCGGGAAGGGGTTAACATTGTGCGGCTCCGCCTCCCGAATGCCGCTATTGGCCGCCTTGCGGCCTAGCGGCCAATCAGGAGCCGCTAGGCCGCAAGGCGGCCAATAGCGGCATTCGGGAGGCGGAGCCTCACGATGTACACAGAGTACCGTGCGTCTCCCTGTCCGGTCTGGATTCGGGCTGTCGGTTTGTTTTTTTGCCAAGACACTTACCTGGACTACGTCGCGCTGGGACAGGTGAGTATGGTTTCCTTCCACAGCTTCCCAAATGGATTTCGTCGGATCCGGACGGCGACAGCGACGGTCGACATGGAGGCAGAAGACGACACAGGACCAGAAGACGACGACACAGGACCAGGGCTACCTACGGAAAGAAGATAGGTAAGTATTAGTATGTGTGGGCTTTGTATGTATTAAAGTTTTTTTTTAAAAGTGTGTCAGTGTGTTTTGTGTACTATTTTTTTAACTGTGGAACTACAAGTGCCAGCGGGCCCTTTAATGCCCAGCAGGCTGGGACTTGTGGTTCTCCAAGTCCCAGCTTGCTGGGGAGGCTTGCTGGCACTTGTAGTGCCACAGTAAAAAACAATAGATTAGTCTTTTTTTTACACCATAATCAGCCCGATGCCCACCGCCCAGGGGCATCGGGGACAGTACCAGGCTTCAGCCTGGTCAGGTAAGTCCTGGAGGGGGGGGACCCCTTCATTGGGGGGTCCCCACTCCCCCAGGGCCCCTGGCCAGGCTGACCGGTCAGGGGGTTAATGTTTTGGCCGCGGGACCTTATATTATAAGTGTCCCCCGGCTGTGACATTACCCTGCGTGCTGGTTGTGCCTGGGACTGGTTCTTGAAATACGGGGGACCCCTAGTCATTTTGTCCCCCGTATTTTGGGAACCAGCCCCGGACCTGGAGCCTGGGGCTGGTTGTTAAAAATCGGGGATCCCCTATTTGTCGGGTTCCCTGATTTTTAATTACCGGCCCCGGCTCCTTCAGCCTGGTGCTGGTTTTGGCTGTGGGGGGGACCCCACACCAGTTTTTTTTTTAATTTATTTAATTTTTCTATTTTTTTTACACCGCAGCCTGCACGGATCTGACTGATCCGTGCAGGCTTAAAGCAAATAGAACAGGAAAATGGTGTTCTATTTTCCTGTCGTATTTGCGTGCCTGTTTTACACCACTAAGCAGCCGTATTATCCATACGGCTGCTTAGTAAATCAGAAACCACCATTCTTTTGAATGGTGATTTCTGTCGTATCCTATCGATGGTGTAGACATTCGTATTTGTAAATACAAATACGAATGTTCCATCTTTAGGAATACGAATTGTTGTATTTTTGGGATTGTAAATCCCGAAAATACAAATTCGTAAAAAAAAAGGTGTATTTCTCCCTACGAATACACCTTTTTTCTACGAATCCATTTTGGTAAATGTCCCCCTCAATGCCTTGAGCATCCTGATCATCTAGATCATCAGCAGGTACATTCTGATAAGGTTCGTCTATGTAGTCAGGGTCCAGTTGGTTATCATCATCTGGGACAAAAACCACTGAAGTAGCCTTCCTCTTCCCGGTTCCCGGAGAGGATGGCCTAACCTGTACTGAGGCAGTCACAGACTGCTGCAGTGAATCCACTGTGGAGGAGATTTGAGTCAATTGGGACTGAAAAACCTCCCTATCCTGCTTTGATGCCGCTAGCTCGGCTGTGAGGTTAGCCAGAATAGCCTGCAAAGCCTCTGGGGACTGTAATGGAGACTAAGGTAAAGGTGAATGGCTCACACTGGTTCCCTGCTTAGAGGCATAGCATGACTCACAGAGGGATACTCCCTTAAGGCGTCTATACATTTATTTGGCTTGCGGCGACTTAAACGCCCCAACTGATTGATATTAAATATGGGAACGACTGAGACGGCCCATCTGACTAAGGCACAACCTAACGCTGGGAAGTCTCACCACCCCCGCTCTGGCCTGTGTGGACACTCCGCTGACGGAGTGCCCACCGCGCCCCCCCCCCCCCCCCCCCCCCCGCAAAGGCAGGACACCTGTCACGATCCGAGCTCTCAGACAGACTTTCTTACCGGCTAAGTGCCTCCGCAGGTTCAGCTTGTGGTCCAGACGTCACCCCTGCCGGCGTCCTGTCTGCCGTGCGCCATCACCGCTGCCATCCTCCAGTCTGCTCAGCGCTGCTGAGTCCGCGGCTGCGCGGCGCACCGCTCTCCTTGTCTCCAGTGACAGTGCTCAGTGCACGGCAATCCACCTGTCCGCCGCCATTGCTCCCAGTATCCAGCATGGTGTGCGCAAACATACTTTCCCGCCATAGCCTGACATGGGGGCTGCCATGTTTTCCCAGTCACATGTCATTCCCGTCCAATCCTGTGTGATCTGATCTCCCAGTCATACCTGCCCGGCCAATCCTGGCCACCCAGTGGGTATAAGTATGCTGGGAGCTCTCAGATCAATGCTAGTGCTTCAGTTGTCTCCTGTATATGGTCAGCTGTCCTTGTCTCCGTGCAAGTGTATTTCTCCGCTGGTGTTGTCTCCCATTCTGCAGAGCGTTCCAGGTTATTCCATCTCCTGTCGACATCCAGGTTATTCCATCACCTGTGAGCCTGCCTCGTCAGCCCAGCGATCCAGCCTAGCTCCAGGACTCTGGTCCTCCGATGCTCCTGCATCATTCATCTCCGATGTTCCACCATCGATAGTCCGATACTCCGGACCCACAGTCAAGCTTCCGTCCGTCATTCCGGACCCACAGTCAAGCTTCTTCTTCCGTCCGTCATTCCGGACCCACAGTCTCCATCTCCGATATCCATCCGATGTTCCATCATCGATTCCACAATTCATCATCCCTGTAAAGTATTGCAATCTGCATGAACTGTCATTACTCCTGCATACTTTACTGTCTGTATCATTACAACCTTCTGCATAATAAATCTGGTTGTATTTTTACCTCTGACTACTCATTGGCTCTGGGTGCACTGTCGCGCAGTTCATGCGCAGGGGTCCTCTCCAACCTCCCCGGTTCAGGTACCGGTCCAGGTCCCCACCAGAGGTCTCAGTCTTGTCGACTGAGTCCCCTGGTGTGACAGTAAGCACTAGCCAAATGGATCCAGCCGCAAACCAAGCTTCTCCACCCAGCCCTGTACAGCAACTGGCTGTTCGCTTGGATCAGCAAGAGGCTGCGCAGAGCCAAGTGATTCATTGCCTGCAAGATCTGTCTTCCCGGCTGGATAAGTTACAGACCACTCTCAG
Organism: Crinia signifera; assembly: GCF_055691185.1. Lineage (NCBI taxonomy): Eukaryota > Metazoa > Chordata > Amphibia > Anura > Myobatrachidae > Crinia > Crinia signifera. Next base: position 147,670 of record NW_028142050.1, read on the forward strand.
TGGCCCTGAGCCTGTCAGAGAACTTCCAAGTCCCGTTCATCCTCCTGTAATGGCTGCTGCACCTCGCCTTCATCTGTCTGTCCCCACCAAGTATGATGGGAACCCCAAGACCTGTCGAGGCTTTCTCAATCAGTGTGAGATTCACTTCGAGCTGCAACCCAGCAACTTCCCTACTGAAAGGGTCAAGATCGCCTACATCATCTCCCTCCTGTGTGGAGCGGCACTAGAGTGGGCGTCTCCCTTATGGGAAAGATCTGATGCCATCCTGTCCAATTACAAGGACTTCGTGTCAACATTCCGGCGTATCTTCGATGAGCCTGGGCGATCAGCATCTGCCTCCACTGAACTCCTCCGTCTCAGACAGGGATCCCGCTCCGTCGGGCAATATCTGGTCCAGTTCCAGATTCTGGCGTCTGAACTCTCCTGGTGTGATGGGGCCTTATACGCAGCTTTCTGGCATGGTCTATCCGATCGTATCAAGGATGAACTTGCTACAAGAGACTTACCCTCAGGTCTAAGTGACCTTATTTCATTGTGTGTTAAAGTAGACCTACGCTTCCGAGAAAGGGCTATAGAACGTCACAAGAGCGCTCCAGTTAAAGTGCCAACTCCTCCGCCTTCTTTACCCACTGCTTCTGCGGTCCACTCCAAAGAAGAACCAATGGAGATAAACCGTTTCCGCTTGTCTCCAGGAGAACGTCGACGTCGACGGTTGGCACAGCTCTGCCTGTATTGTGCCGATCCTGCACATCAAATTTCTGCATGCCCAAAGCGTCAGGAAAACTCCTCCTCCTAGCCCGTCAAGGAGAGGGTAGGCTAGGAGTAATTAAGTCCTCTCCATCAGCAACCGATTGTGTCCTTCCAGTTTCCCTACAAGTTGGTCAGCATTTCAAGACTGTCTCCGCGCTTCTTGATTCCGGTGCCGCTGGCAACTTTGTTACTGCAGAACTGGTCCGCAAGTGGGGGTTGCCCACTGAAAGTCTTTCCAAGACTGTCTTCCTTACTGCTGTGGATGGCAGTAGGATTCCTGATGCGACAGTCTCCCGCAGAACTTTGCCACTTACAGTCAAAGTGGGAGTCCTGCACACTGAACTTTTGTCCTTCCTGGTGTTACCCCGAGCCACTCATGCTCTGGTTCTGGGTTTACCCTGGCTCCGTCTTCACAATCCTCGTCTTGATTGGAAGACATCTGAAATCCTTTCCTGGGATCCTTCCTGCTCCGGTACCTGTCTCCAAAAGGTACTCCCAGCTCGTCATTCTTCAGCCGATGCAGCAGACCTTCCGCCTCTTCCCTACCAAGAGTACTCAGATGTATTCAGCAAGTCTGGCGCTGATGTCCTACCTCCTCACAGACCGTGGGATTGCCCTATCGAACTTATCCCAGGCAAAGAACCACCCAGAGGTAGAACTTATCCTCTCTCTCTTCCAGAGACTCAAGCCATGACCAGTTACATCAAGGAAAATCTGGCAAAGGGATTCATCCGTCCTTCGACTTCTCCTGCTGGCGCAGGATTCTTCTTCGTCAAAAAGAAGGATGGAGGCCTACGTCCCTGCATTGATTATCGCGGCCTCAATGACATTACAGTAAAGAACCGATATCCGTTGCCTCTCATCACCGAGCTGTTTGACCGTGTCAGCGGTGCAACCATCTTTACAAAACTCGATCTGAGAGGTGCATATAATCTCATCCGCATACGAGAGGGCGACGAGTGGAAGACGGCGTTTAATACCAGAGACGGCCACTATGAGTACCTCGTCATGCCCTTTGGGCTCAGCAATGCCCCAGCCGTGTTCCAGCACTATGTCAATGAGATCTTTCGGGACATTCTTTACAGTCATGTAGTTGTATATCTCGATGACATTTTAATCTACGCCAATAACATCACAGAACATCGTTATTGGGTCAAAGAGGTTCTGTCCCGGCTGCGAGCTAATCATCTCTACTGTAAACTGGAGAAGTGTGTCTTCGAGGTGAAGTCTATACCCTTCCTAGGGTACATTGTCTCCGGTTCCGGTCTTCAAATGGATCCAGGAAAACTGCAGGCCATCCAAGATTGGCCAATTCCCTCTTCGCTGAAAGGTATTCAACGTTTCCTGGGTTTTGCCAATTATTACAGAAAATTCATTCGTAACTTCTCTTCTATTGTGGCTCCCATCACTGCCTTGACTAAAAAGGGGTCTAATCCAGCGAAGTGGCCGGCAGAAGCCATCGAAGCCTTCCATCTGTTGAAACAGAGGTTCACTTCCGCTCCTGTTTTAAGACAACCTGATACTACCTTGCCCTTTATTCTCGAGGTTGATGCCTCCTCTGTGGGTGTTGGGGCAGTCCTCTCGCAGAAAGCGCCCGATGGTCGTCTTCATCCCTGTGGGTTTTACTCCCGTAAATTCCTGCCTGCAGAGCGTAACTATGCCATCGGTGACCAAGAGCTTCTCGCCATCAAGTTGGCATTAGAAGAGTGGAGATATCTTCTAGAGGGCGCTGTTCATGAGATCACAATTATCACAGACCACAAGAATCTTCTGTATCTCAAGTCTGCTCAATGTTTAAATCCCCGTCAAGCCAGATGGACACTTTTCTTTTCCAGGTTCCGGTTCAAGCTGTCGTTCTGTCCAGGGACACAAAACCGAAAAGCTGATGCCCTTTCCCGCTCATGGGAGCAAGAAAGTGAGTCTAAGTCCACACATCAACACTTCATTATTGATCCAGTGGCATTCTCCGCAACGAGAGTTTCAAATCTCACGCCCCCTACAGGGAAAAGATATGTAAAGCCAGCTCTACGAAAGAAGTTGCTCTGTTGGGCGCATTCTTCAAAATTCGCTGGCCATGCAGGCATTCAGAAAACTTACGAGTTTATCACCAGGTCCTACTGGTGGCCGTCCCTCAAACAGGATGTACAGGACTTTGTTTCCGCTTGTGCTAAATGTGCTCAGCACAAGACCAGTCGTCAGTCTCCTCCTGGGCAATTGATGCCACTGTCAGTGCCACATCGTCCTTGGACGCATATTTCTATGGACTTTGTAACTGATCTTCCAGAGTCTGACAAATTCACCACCATCTGGGTGATTGTTGATCGGTTCACCAAGATGGCTCACTTCGTTCCCCTCACCGGTCTTCCGTCAGCTTCCAAGCTGTCCCAGCTCTTCATCAAAGAGATATTCAAGCTTCATGGACTGCCTCTCGAAATCATCTCCGATAGAGGAGTCCAATTCGTAGCCAAATTCTGGCGAAGCCTGTGCTCCCTGCTTCAAATCAAGCTAAAGTTTTCCACAGCCTACCACCCTCAAACCAATGGCCAAACGGAGAGGGTGAATCAGGACCTTGAAGCATTTCTCCGCACATATGTCTCTTCTTCCCAAGATGACTGGGCTCAACTCCTTCCATGGGCAGAGTTCTGCCATAATAACCAATATCATTCTTCATCTAATGCCACTCCATTCCTTGCCAACTATGGGTTTCATCCTCGAGTTCCTGACTTCACTCTGCAACCTGTGTCCTCTGTTCCAGCGGTCGACACGACCATCCGGCAATTCGTCAAATCCTGGAAGCTTATTCGTTCTTCACTCCTGAAAGCTTCAAGCAGGTACAAAAAATTTGCCGACAGGAAACGCAGAGCTGTGCCAGCCCTCCGTCCCGGAGATCGTGTCTGGTTGTCAACCAAGAATCTTCGATTGAGAGTGCCATCGATGAAGTTCGCTCCCCGATATATTGGTCCTTTCCCAGTTGAGCGAGTCGTCAATCCAGTAGCTTACAAGCTCAAGTTGCCGCCCTATTTGAAAGTGCCAGCTACATTCCACATTTCGCTGCTCAAGCCGCTGGTTCTGAATCGCTTTCATTCCAAGCTCCCCAAGGCTCCTAAGGTTTGCACCCAGCGTGGAACAGAATATGAGGTCAGTAAGATCTTGGACTCTCGCATCCGATATGGTCGTCTGCAATATCTGATCGATTGGAAGGGCTACGGCCCCGAAGAGCGATCATGGACCAATGCCATCGATGTCCATGCTCCCAGACTCATCCGGGCGTTCCACTCCAAGTTTCCCCGCAAGCCTAAAAGGTGTCCTGGGGCCACCCTTAAAGGGGGGGGTGCTGTCACGATCCGAGCTCTCAGACAGACTTTCTTACCGGCTAAGTGCCTCCGCAGGTTCAGCTTGTGGTCCAGACGTCACCCCTGCCGGCGTCCTGTCTGCCGTGCGCCATCACCGCTGCCATCCTCCAGTCTGCTCAGCGCTGCTGAGTCCGCGGCTGCGCGGCGCACCGCTCTCCTTGTCTCCAGTGACAGTGCTCAGTGCACGGCAATCCACCTGTCCGCCGCCATTGCTCCCAGTATCCAGCATGGTGTGCGCAAACATACTTTCCCGCCATAGCCTGACATGGGGGCTGCCATGTTTTCCCAGTCACATGTCATTCCCGTCCAATCCTGTGTGATCTGATCTCCCAGTCATACCTGCCCGGCCAATCCTGGCCACCCAGTGGGTATAAGTATGCTGGGAGCTCTCAGATCAATGCTAGTGCTTCAGTTGTCTCCTGTATATGGTCAGCTGTCCTTGTCTCCGTGCAAGTGTATTTCTCCGCTGGTGTTGTCTCTCATTCTGCAGAGCGTTCCAGGTTATTCCATCTCCTGTCGACATCCAGGTTATTCCATCACCTGTGAGCCTGCCTCGTCAGCCCAGCGATCCAGCCTAGCTCCAGGACTCTGGTCCTCCGATGCTCCTGCATCATTCATCTCCGATGTTCCACCATCGATAGTCCGATACTCCGGACCCACAGTCAAGCTTCCGTCCGTCATTCCGGACCCACAGTCAAGCTTCTTCTTCCGTCCGTCATTCCGGACCCACAGTCTCCATCTCCGATATCCATCCGATGTTCCATCATCGATTCCACAATTCATCATCCCTGTAAAGTATTGCAATCTGCATGAACTGTCATTACTCCTGCATACTTTACTGTCTGTATCATTACAACCTTCTGCATAATAAATCTGGTTGTATTTTTACCTCTGACTACTCATTGGCTCTGGGTGCACTGTCGCGCAGTTCATGCGCAGGGGTCCTCTCCAACCTCCCCGGTTCAGGTACCGGTCCAGGTCCCCACCAGAGGTCTCAGTCTTGTCGACTGAGTCCCCTGGTGTGACAACACCCTGCCGTCTTTCCAGGGGGCAGTGCCTCCCAGCGCCCTCTCATGCCACAAGTGACCGCTGGACCATGACGCCCTACCGCCACCGCCAGGCTCTAAGAGACAAACTAAAATAGTCTCGAAGAGCCGCCGCATGCCACCCGAACGAAAACTGACCTAGGTGTCCGCTAACTTAAGTTAAACAGGAAAAAATATCCCCCAACAATACCCCTAAACCCAAATTAGATAGGTGGACCCCATCGTTGGCAAAGTGCTGGGTACTAGATCTCACGAGCAAGGGGTGGCGAACTGCTGATCCCCCCTTACTTAAAACAAATTTCGACACTGCAAAGTTCACCTTCTTCCTAGCTTTGTCAACCTCGGAGACATTAATGGAACCACGCCAAACTGTACGGGGGACGATATCCGACCAAACTATGTGGACCAAACTATGTGGACCGACGGCCAAAGGCGCATAACCTCGAGGAGGTCCGCCTTGATTGCTAATATGATGGCCATGCCCTTCGTCTGGCACAAATCGTTCCCACCCAGGTGAATAGCTATTATGGCGGGGCGACCTCAAGCCCTCTCCTCACTCAGTAATAAGGGCAATAGACCGGACCACTTAAGACCCCTGACCCCAAACCCACCGGACAATTCAGAAGCTCTCCTAGCTAAAGGGTGCCGTTCGGCCCAAAATACAAATGAATGTCCCACTACCCACATCTGTCCTGGGGGTATTGAAGGGGAAGCTGAAAGAAAAAGGTCCTAGCATCAGAAATTATACATTACAAAGATTAGTACAGCAAGTACCGTATATTCCGGCGTATAAGACGACTTTTTAGCCCATAAAAATTTTCCCTCTAGTGGGGGGTCGTCTTATACGCCGGGTACGGCATATATTCACTAAAGGGTACCTCTCCTCGGCCCCCCCCTTCTTATGCATACGTACCGTACCTTAATAATAAAAGATAGAAGTACGGTATTTGTCTGCATCGGTGTTTTCTTCAGCCTAACGGCCTGTCAGATTGCACATTTGATGTCGGCGGCAGGCTCGGGTGTTTTCGGCGGGGCTCGGGAGGACTCGGGAGCGCTCAGGCACACGAGTACCCCCGAGCCCTGCCGAAAACACCCGAGCCTGCCGCCGACATCAAATGCGCAATCAGACAGGCCGTTAGGCTGAAGAAAACACTGATGCAGACAAATACCGTACTTCTATCTTTTATTATTAAGGTACCTATGCATAAGAAGGGGGGGGGGGGGGCGAGGAGAGGTACCCTTTAATGAATACATAGATTTACACTTACTGGGTAGTTTAATAGGGGCGTTGTCAGAAATCGCTGACTCCCCTTTTGAGTCTAGTCTATTTGGGTTAGCCTTCTCCGTGGCCTTCTTTGGCGCTTTCAGGATCAGCGAGCTGGTTGCAGCCAGTAGGGCTTCTGCGAGCACAGGAATGCTGTTCACGCATGTAGTATTGACAGAGAGTGCTCTTAAGTGCAAAATTCCTCGGTCTAAGACCGATCAGCTAGGCTGAGGGAAGTGGGTCACCATGCAGGCTCATTCGGAGCCAAGGTTGTGCCCCGTGGCTTTGGCCACCATTTACGTGGCTGCTAGACCTCAGGGCGGGCCCCAATGGCTGTTGCATAGTGACGGGACTCCGCTTTCCAAGTTTCAGTTTGGAGCGGTATTTAAGCGTTGCTTGCACCATCTAGGTCTGAGGGAGGGCGAGTATGGTACGCACTCCTTCCGCATTGGGGCAGCCACATGCGCAGCGGCCAGCGGGCTTCCTGACTCTTCCATTCAAGCAATGGGTCCATGGAAATCCGCTGCATTTAAGACTTATATAAGGTTAGATAAGATTTAGTTGTAGTGCGCCTTCTGCGCTGACCCAAAAACGTTGTTTACCCGCTGGTTTTGGAACAGCTAGTGTTCCGGAATCAGGGGTGTGAAGGACTTTCTTGCTTGTCAGTTGCACCTTCAGAGAGGCTAAACGAAGACCTTTGTCCAGTCCTTCCTGGAGAAATTCTAGTAACCTAGGTAGGCTAAACACAGCCTTAGGATAGCCGAGCCTTTCGCACCAGGAAATGTAGGACTTCCAAATCCTGTGGTAATGGGCCGAAGTCACACTCTTCCTAGCATGGAGCATTGTTGGAATAACCCTGGATGGGATACCTCTGCGTTTCAGCAATTCGGCCTCAACAACCATGCCGTTAAATGCAGAAGCCGTAAGTTTTGGAAGGTGAATGGTCCTTGGAGAAGCAAGTCTTCTCTTTGAGGTAGGAGCCACGGGTTGTCTATTGACATTAGTTTTAGATCCGAGTACCATGCCCTCCTCGGCCAGTTCAGGGCAATTAAGATGGCTGTTGTTGTTTCTCTTTGATAGGGCGTCAACTGCCACCGCTCCTGGATCCAGGGACCTGGCACAGTAGAGAGGAACCTGATGATTCAATCTGGAGGCCATCAGGTCTATGTCGGGGGTCCCCCACCAAAGCGTCAGTTGATGGAAGACCTCCGGGTGAAGAGACCACTCCCCTGGAAGGAACGTTTGGCGGCTTAGATAGTCCGCCTGACAATTCTCTACTCCCGGAATAAATATTGCTGAAAAGGCCTTGGAGTGGGCTTCTGCCCATTCTAATATGGGACAGACCTCTCGCATGGCTGCCCTGCTCCTGGTGCCCCCTTGTCGATTTATATATGCGACCGCGGTCACGTTGTCTGATTGTATCCTGATCTGTAGACCTTGGAGCAGGTTGTGAGCCTGTAGTAAAGTTAGTCTGATTGCTCTTAGTTTTAAGATATTGATTGGAAGCTTTGTCTCCTGCAGCGACCAGCGTCCTTGGAACCTGTGGCCTAGGGCGACTGCTCCCCAGCCCTTGAGACTGGCGTCTGTTGTGACGACTGTCCATGTGCAAGGGTTGAAACTGCGTCCTTGAAGCAGGTTTGGGGTGTGAAGCCACCAAAGCAGGGATGAGCGAGCCTTCTGAAACAAGATGATACGCTTGTGAATTTGAAGGTGTGAGCCCGAACATTGTGATAGTAGATTCTCTTGGAAAGTCCGAGAATGGAAGCGACCGTAAGGGACCACCTCGAATGCAGCTACCATCAGACCCAAGAGTTGAGTGCACAGATGTGCTGAGAGTCTTTTCTGATGCAGAACCTGTCTGACCTTTGCTTGTAGAGCTATGATCTTGTCCGGTGGTAGGAAAATCCTTTCCTCTACTGTGTCCAACATGAGGCCCAGAAATTGTAGGCGTTGTGATGGGTTGAGTTGTGATTTTTTGAAGTTCACAACCCACCCATTTTTTACTAAAAACCTGCAAGTTGTCATGGCATCTGCCATCAGCTTTTCCCGAGTTGGAGCTTTGAGGAGGAGGTCGTCTAAGTAGGGGATAATAGTTATCCCCTGCAGACGAAGAGCCTTGGTCATGCATGCCATTATTTTTGTAAAAACCCGAGGAGCGGAAGAAAGTCCGAAGGGTAGTCCCCTGAACTGGAAATGACGATCCTGCAGTACGAATCTCAAGAATCGCTGATGAGGTCCCCAGATTGGGACGTGCAGGTACGCGTCCTTTATATCTAGAGACAGGAGAAATTCTCCTTTCTCCAGGGATGCAATAACTGACCGAATCGATTCCATCTTGAATCTGTGGTAGAGAACAAATTTGTTCAGGGGCTTCAGATTTAGAATGGGTCGGGCAGATCCGTCTGGCTTTGGGACCACGAAAATGCTTGAATAGTATTCCGTGCACTGCTGATGGGCTGGCACCGGGATAATTACTCCCGACTCGAGCAGGGTTTGTATGGCCCCGAATAGGCTCAAACCTGCCTCTACTGATGGAGGGCGACCTATTGGGAAGAACCTGTTTGGAGGTTGTGTGGCAAATTCCAGTTTGTACCCCTGGGAGACAATCTGGAGAACCCACGCGTTGGTGCAATGAGACCTCCATTCCTCCGCGAACAGTAACAATCTGGCGCCCACCTTGGGTTCCCCCAAGTGAGCCGGTAGGCCGTCATGCCACTGGCTTGTCTGTGGTCTTTGGGTTGAGAGAGAGATTGGCAGTGGTCTGGGGGGCTCTGGCCCCTCTGCCTCGGCGGCCTCTGAAGGTTGAGAAACCCTCATCTGGCTCTCCCCCTGAAGCCCGCATTACCCCAAAAGGAGCGAAAGGAAGGACTTACAAATTGCCTCTTCGGTGCAGGAGCCAAAGAGGGCAAAAAGGTCGACTTCCCCCCCGTGGCCTGGGAAATGAGCTTGTCCAATTCTGGCCCGAAAAGCATATCTCCTGAGAAGGGGAGGGCTTCCACCGCTTTTTTAATTTCTGGCTCGGCTTGCCAAGAGCGTAGCCACACAGTGCGTCTAGCCAGGACGGCAGAAGCTGAAACCTTTGCTGCTAATGTGGAAACATCAGAGGCTGCTTCCCCAACATAGGTAGAAGCGTCCCTGATACATTCTGCCAAGGGTAGCAATTCCTCCTTGGGAGTATCCTGTTCCAGGCCCCTGATCAAATCAGCGGCCCATGTCTCCATTGCCCTGGCTACCCATGAGGAGGCGAGAGCTGGACGTAAGATGACACCTGCGGTAGTGTAAATATTTTTGAGAGCACTATCAAGACTTTTATCTGGTGCTTCTTTAAGCGATACCGCTCCCGGAATGGGGAGGGTGGTTTTCTTTGATAAACGTGACAATGAGGCGTCCGGAGTGGGAGGAGTCTCCCATCTAGCTCTAGACTCGGCCGAAAATGGGTATAAGGAATGGAATCTTTTAGACATCTGAAACTTCTTATCAGGTGTCTTCCAGACTTTTACTAAGGGGTTATATAATTCCTCAGAGTCTGGAAAAGTTATTGGTTGTTTCTGAACCCTGCCAAAAATGGATACCTGAGGCGGGATAGGCGAGTCAGCAATATTAAGAGTAGATCTGATCTCTCTTATGAGACCCTCAGGGGGAAATTTACTAATATGAAAAACCGAGTTTTTCGTATTAGTATTTTCCCTACGACTGCATACGACTGTTTCAGTCGTATGCAAAGTCGTGTTCCGGAGGGTCATTTACAAAGCAGTCAGATACGACTGCTTTGTAACCCACCGATGTTGTAGGAATTCGTATATACGGCTGCTAATACGAATTATTTGTAGCAGTCTGCACGGATCAGTCAGATCCGTGCAGGCTGCGGTGTAAAAAAATAGAAAAATTAAATAAATTTAAAAAAAAAATGGCGTGGGGTCCCCCCCACAGCCGAAACCAGCACCAGGCTGAAGGAGCCGGGGCCGGTAATTAAAAATCAGGGAACCCGACAAATAGGGGATCCCCGATTTTTAACAACCAGCCCCAGGCTCCAGGTCCGGGGCTGGTTCCCAAAATACGGGGGACAAAATGACTAGGGGTCCCCCGTATTTCAAGAACCAGTCCCAGGCACAACCAGCCAGCAGGGTAATGTTACAGCCGGGGGACACTTATAATATAAGGTCCCGTGGCCAAAACATTAACCCCCTGACCGGTCAGCCTGGCCAGGGGCCCTGGGGGAGTGGGGACCCCCCCCCAATGAAGGGGTCCCCCCCCTCCAGGACTTACCTGACTAGGCTGAAGCCTGGTACTGTCCCCGATGCCCCTGGGCGGTGGGCATCGGGCTGATTATGGTGTAAAAAAAAGACTAATCTATTGTTTTTTACTGTGGCACTACAAGTGCCAGCAAGCTGGGACTTGGAGAACCACAAGTCCCAGCCTGCTGGGCATTAAAGGGCCCGCTGGCACTTGTAGTTCCACAGTTAAAAAAATAGTACACAAAACACACTGACACACTTTTAAAATAAAACTTTAACACATACAAAGCCCACACATACTAATACTTACCTAACTTCTTTCCGTAGGTAGCCCTGGTCCTGTGTCGTCGTCTTCTGGTCCTGTGTCGTCTTCTGCCTCCATGTCGACCGTCGCTGTCGCCGTCCGGATCCGACGAAATCCATTTGGGAAGCTGTGGAAGGAAACCATACTCACCTGTCCCAGCGCGACGTAGTCCAGGTAAGTGTCTTGGCAAAAAAAAAAAACCGAACACCCCGAATCCAGGCCGGACTGAGAGTCGCACGATGTTAACCCCTTCCCGACATTTGACGTACATTTACGTCATGGCCGGGATGTACTTCCCGACGCATGGCATAAATGTACGTCATGGCTTTAAACTGTCACCGCGTCAGAAAATGCTGTAATTGGCTGTTCACATTTGAACAGCCAATCACAGCGATCGCCGACGGGGGGGAGGCATCGCCGCCCCCCCTGGACATGCTGGGACTTGTCTGCTGTCCCTGACAGCAGACATGTCCCAGCATGTCCAGGGGGGGCGGCGATGCCTCCCCCCCGTCGGCGATCGCTGTGATTGGCTGTTCAAATGTGAACAGCCAATTACAGCGTTTTCTGTGTACCGGCGAATAACGTTCGCCGGTGACACAGGGATTGGTGGTAATTGGTGCTGTAAAGTACAGCACCAATCACCACGGGGTGTAAGGGTGACACTGGTGTCACCCCACCTCACCCCACCCGCCCCCAAAGGCCGTGATTGGTCCGTCGGACCGACGGACCAATCACAGCCATAGAGGGTGATTTAAACTAACGGTGACTGCACTGCAGACGCCATTCCGGTCTGGAATTGCGTGCAGTGCGGTCACCGTGCCTATCTGCCGTGACATACTGACCTGATCCTTGCAAATACTTACATGATCACTGCTTGTAGCGTGCTGGATGCTTCCTGGATCTTGTGACTTCTTGTGACTTCCTGTGTTGTGCTGCTGCAGTGTGATAGAGTTATAGATAGAGAGATAGAGAGAGATAGAGAGAGATAGAGAGAGATAGTGACAGAGAGTGCTATATTTTGTGTCTGCTGCCCCCCCCCCTGTTGTGCTGATCAGTATATCTGTGCTGATCAGCAACTTTTTGGGGGTGCTGGGTTATATATATACAGTTGTGCTGCGTGTGCAACTGACTGCTGCCCCCCCTTTTGTGCTGATCAGTATAAATTAACTGATCAGCAACTTTTTGGGGGTGCAGAGTTTTTTTTATATATATATACCTGTCAGTGCTGCTGCTGCAGTGTCATAGAGTGAGAGATAGAGAGATAGAGAGAGATAGTGACAGAGAGTGATAGAGAGTGCTATATTTTGTGTCTGCTGCCCCCCCCTTTTGTGCTGATCAGTATATCTGTGCTGATCAGCAACTTTTTGGGGGTGCAGAGTTTTTTTTTTATATATATACCTGTCAGTGCTGCTGCTGCAGTGTCATAGAGTGATAGATAGTGAGAGATAGAGAGATAGAGAGAGATATTGACAGAGAGTGATAGAGAGTGCTATATTTTGTGTCTGCTGCCCCCCCTTTTGTGCTGATCAGTATATCTGTGCTGATCAGCAACTTTTTGGGGGTGCAGGTTTTTTTTTTATATATATACCTGTCAGTTGCTGCCAGTTGCACTGTCAGTTGCACCAAAGGTTGTGCACCTGCTGCCCCTCACTGGTAATCAGTGTCGCATCAGTGATCACCTTTTTTTTTTTTTGAGGGTGCTGTGGGGTCTTTTTTTAATTTTTTTTTTACACACACTGTGATTTTGTGGGTGTCCTGTGGCCACTGTGCGCTGATCAGTGACGTACATCACTGATCAGCTTTTTCGACACAGGGGGGTTTTTTTTGGATCAAATTCCTGTTGCCTTTGAGCGCTGTTCAGTGACGGACGTTACTGACCAACATCTGTGCTCAATTTTTGGCGCAGGACCTTTTTTTTTTTTTAACCCCTTCATTTTTTTTTTATTGGGATCAAATTCCTGTATAAAGTATTTTTTTTTCTGCACTACATACACACTACACACTACATACCCCCCGTGTTGAAATAAAGTTTGTACCCCCCCTACACTATACACGTGTTGAAACATTTCACTACCAGAAACACAAAAATAAAAATGGCATCCCAAATGTCATCCCAAATGTCATCCCAGTCATCCAGAAGAATGTATTCAGCGGAGGAGGCATATGCCATGCTTGCCTCTGACTCTGACACAGCCAGTGATGCAAGCGGGGAATTTGAAGGATTCATCTTAAGCTCCTCTTCCTCCTCTAGTGATGAGGGACCCCCTCAAAGACGCCCCCGTAGAGCAGCTGAGAACCCCCCCCCCCAATAATTGATCTCGTATGGACCCCACCACCAGACAATTTTGAGCCCCAGGTTCCTGAGTTTTTGGCCATCCCAGGAATCCAATTTGATTCCACAGGTCTCAGAGAAATTGACTTTTTCAAATTATTTTTCTCTGATGATTTTATAAATTTAATGGTGGACCAAACTAATTTATATGCCCAGCAGTTTATTGCTCAAAACCCCACGTCATCATTTGCTAGGTGGACCCCTGTAGATGCAGTAGAGATGATGACGTTTTGGGGTCTGGTGTTTCATATGGGCATAGTAAAAAAGCCAGAAATTAGGCAATATTGGAGTACAGATGTTCTGTACAGCACCCCACTTTACCGTATGGCCATGACCCGGACTCGTTTTGAGTTAATCCTTAAATTTTTGCATTACAACGATAATGCACAGTGCCCACCCAGAGATGATCCCACCTTTGACCGGCTATTCAAAGTCAGGCCGGTCATTGATCATTTCAGTGCCAAATTTGCAGAGATGTACATCCCAGATAAATTCATTTGCATAGACGAGTCCCTTATACATTTTAAAGGAAGGGTTAAATTCCGCCAGTACCTTCCCAGTAAGAGGGCAAGGTATGGCATAAAAATGTATAAGCTGTGTGAAAGCACCTCAGGGTACACCCACAGGTTTAGGGTATATGAAGGGAAGGATTCAAGAATTGAACCGCCAGAATGCCCCCCCTCCCTCGTAGGTGTTAGTGGAAAAATTGTCTGGGATTTAGTGCACCCCTTCCTGGATAAAGGTTATCACCTCTATGTGGATAACTTTTACACTAGCATCCCCCTGTTTAAGGCCCTTGGTTCAAGAGGTACAGCAGCTTGCGGTACTGTGCGCAAGAACCAAAGAGGCCTCCCAAAAACGCACATTGCCCAAGTACTGAGAAGGGGTGAAAGCAGGGGAATATGCACCGAAAATATGTTGTTGGTCAAATATAAGGACAAGAGGGATGTCCTTATACTGACAACAATTCACGGAGACAGTACCACCTTCCGTCCCTGTACGAGGTACCAGTACCCACACCTCAAAACCTAATTGTATCCTGGATTACAATAAGTACATGGGCGGAGTGGATCTTTCAGATCAGGTACTGAAGCCGTACAGTGCCCTGCGGAAAACAAAAATCTGGTACAAGAAGCTGGCCGTGTATATCATCCAGATGGCACTGTATAACGCTTACGTGCTATTCCGTTCTACCAGCCAGGGGGACATTTATGCACTTTCAAGAGGAAGTCATAAGTTCTACCAGCCAGGGGGACATTTATGCACTTTCAAGAGGAAGTCATAAAGGGCCTAATATTTGGGAACCAGCAGGCAGAGGGCCCCAGTACTTCTAGTACTGGCCCCCGTATTGTACCAGGGCAGCATTTTCCTGATGAAATCCCCTCCACTGGAAAAAAGGGCAGGACACAAAAAAGGTGCAAAGTTTGCTATAAAAAGGGAATAAGAAAGCAAACTATTTTCCAGTGTGACACTTGCCCCGACAAACCCGGCCTATGTATAAAGGAGTGTTTTAAAATATACCACACATCTATGGATTATTAGGTTCATCATTTCACCGTGCTTCGGGGGTCTTGCTAATGCCACATAGCACCCACCATTCATTCCACCAGAATCTGAGCCGCAAAATCCAAAAATCACTCCTTCCCTTCTGAGTCCTGCCATGCACCCAAATGGTATTTTTTGGTCACATGTGAGGCATTGCCGTACTCGGGAGAAATTGAGGCACAGATTTTGGGGTGCTTTTTCTCCTTCATACCTTATGAAAATGAAAAATTTTGAGCCAGAACTGCATTTTTGTGTAAAAAAATGTAATTTTTCATTTGCACAGCCCAGTTGTATCAAAATTGGTGAAACCCCTGGGGGTTTGAAATGTACACTATACCCCTAGATGAATTCCCTGAGGGGTGTAGTTTGCAAAATGGGGTCACTTGTGGGGGGGTTCCACTGTATTGGTGCTTTGGGGGTCTTGCTAATGCGACATAGCACCCACCAACATTCCACCAGAATCTGTGCTGCAAAATCCAAATATCACTCCTTCCCTTCTGAGTCCTGCCATTTTTTGGTCACACATGAAGCATTGCCGTACTCGGGAGAAATTGGGGCACAGATTTTGTGGTGCTTTGTCTCCTTCATTCTTTGTGAAAATGAAAAATTTTGAGCCAGAACGGCATTTTTTGTGTAAAAAATGTAATTTTTCATTTGCACAGCCCAGTTGTATCAAAATTGGTGAAACCCCTGGGGGTTTGAAATGTACACTATACCCCTAGATGAATTCCCTGAGGGGTGTAGTTTGCAAAATGGGGTCACTTGTGGGGGGGTTCCTAACTTTTAGCATCTTATGGTGCCTAGAAACCTACATGGTGCCTAAAAAATAATCTCATAAAAAGGAGGCTCCAAAATCAAGTAGGTGCTCCTTCTATTATGAAGCCTGTGGTTTGGTCAACGTGCACACTAGGGCCACATATAGGATATTTATGAAAACAAAAGAATTGGGGGAATCAATTTTTAGTCACATTTCTCTAGTAAAATCTACTGTGTTCCTTAGAAAAATGTATTAAAATTGCAAATCTGCAAAAAAAATGAAATTTTGAAATTTCACCTACACTTTGTTTTAATTCCTGTGAAACACCTAAAGGGTTAACAAACTTCCAAAATGCTGTTTTGAATACTGTGAGGGGTGCAGTTTTTGAAATGGCATCATTTATGGGGGTGTCTCACATACAAGTCCCTCAAAGTCACATCAGAACTGAACTGGTCCCTAAAAAAATCAGTGTTTGACATTTTCTTGAAAATTTGAGAATTTGCTATTCATATTTTAAGCCTCCTAGTGTCCAAAAAAATTAAAAGGATGTTGAAATAATGATGGAAACATAAAGTAGACATATGGTCTATGTTAGTTATTAACTATTTTGAGTGGTATGATTATTTGTCTCACAAGCACAAAATTTAACATTTTGAAAATTGCTAAATTTTCCATTTTTTTTACGACATTTTGGTATTTTTCACAAAAAAACACAGACTGTATCGACCCAAATTTACCACTAACTTGAAGTACAATGTGTCACGAGAAAACAATCTCAAAATCACTGGGATAAGTAAAAGCAAAAAAAAGTTATCCCCACTTAAGTGATACCTGTCAGATTTGCAAAAAAGGGCTCTGTCAGGAAGGCAAAAACAGGCTGCGGCGGGAAGGGGTTAACATTGTGCGGCTCCGCCTCCCGAATGCCGCTATTGGCCGCCTTGCGGCCTAGCGGCCAATCAGGAGCCGCTAGGCCGCAAGGCGGCCAATAGCGGCATTCGGGAGGCGGAGCCTCACGATGTACACAGAGTACCGTGCGTCTCCCTGTCCGGTCTGGATTCGGGCTGTCGGTTTGTTTTTTTGCCAAGACACTTACCTGGACTACGTCGCGCTGGGACAGGTGAGTATGGTTTCCTTCCACAGCTTCCCAAATGGATTTCGTCGGATCCGGAGGGCGACAGCGACGGTCGACATGGAGGCAGAAGACGACACAGGACCAGAAGACGACGACACAGGACCAGGGCTACCTACGGAAAGAAGATAGGTAAGTATTAGTATGTGTGGGCTTTGTATGTATTAAAGTTTTTTTTTAAAAGTGTGTCAGTGTGTTTTGTGTACTATTTTTTTAACTGTGGAACTACAAGTGCCAGCGGGCCCTTTAATGCCCAGCAGGCTGGGACTTGTGGTTCTCCAAGTCCCAGCTTGCTGGGGAGGCTTGCTGGCACTTGTAGTGCCACAGTAAAAAACAATAGATTAGTCTTTTTTTTACACCATAATCAGCCCGATGCCCACCGCCCAGGGGCATCGGGGACAGTACCAGGCTTCAGCCTGGTCAGGTAAGTCCTGGAGGGAAGGGACCCCTTCATTGGGGGGGTCCCCACTCCCCCAGGGCCCCTGGCCAGGCTGACCGGTCAGGGGGTTAATGTTTTGGCCACGGGACCTTATATTATAAGTGTCCCCCGGCTGTGACATTACCCTGCGTGCTGGTTGTGCCTGGGACTGGTTCTTGAAATACGGGGGACCCCTAGTAATTTTGTCCCCTGTATTTTGGGAACCAGCCCCGGACCTGGAGCCTGGGGCTGGTTGTTAAAAATCGGGGATCCCCTATTTGTCGGGTTCCCTGATTTTTAATTACCGGCCCCGGCTCCTTCAGCCTGGTGCTGGTTTTGGCTGTGGGGGGGACCCCACACCAGTTTTTTTTTTAATTTATTTAATTTTTCTATTTTTTTTACACCGCAGCCTGCACGGATCTGACTGATCCGTGCAGGCTTAAAGCAAATAGAACAGGAAAATGGTGTTCTATTTTCCTGTCGTATTTGCGTGCCTGTTTTACACCACTAAGCAGCCGTATTATCCATACGGCTGCTTAGTAAATCAGAAACCACCATTCTTTTGAATGGTGATTTCTGTCGTATCCTATCGATGGTGTAGACATTCGTATTTGTAAATACAAATACGAATGTTCCATCTTTAGGAATACGAATTGTTGTATTTTTGGGATTGTAAATCCCGAAAATACAAATTCGTAAAAAAAAGGTGTATTTCTCCCTACGAATACACCTTTTTTCTACGAATCCATTTTGGTAAATGTCCCAGTCAATGCCTTGAGCATCCTGATCATCTAGATCATCAGCAGGTACATTCTGATAAGGTTCGTCTATGTAGTCAGGGTCCAGTTGGTTATCATCATCTGGGACAAAAACCACTGAAGTAGCCTTCCTCTTCCCGGTTCCCGGAGAGGATGGCCTAACCTGTACTGAGGCAGTCACAGACTGCTGCAGTGAATCCACTGTGGAGGAGATTTGAGTCAATTGGGACTGAAAAACCTCCCTATCCTGCTTTGATGCCGCTAGCTCGGCTGTGAGGTTAGCCAGAATAGCCTGCAAAGCCTCTGGGGACTGTAATGGAGACTGAGGTAAAGGTGAATGGCTCACACTGGTTCCCTGCTTAGAGGCATAGCATGACTCACAGAGGGATACTCCCTTAAGGCGTCTATACATTTATTTGGCTTGCGGCGACTTAAACGCCCCAACTGATTGATATTAAATATGGGAACGACTGAGACGGCCCATCTGACTAAGGCACAACCTAACGCTGGGAAGTCTCACCACCCCCGCTCTGGCCGGTGTGGACACTCCGCTGACGGAGTGCCCACCGCGCCCCCCCCCCCCCCCCCCCCCGCAAAGGCAGGACACCCTGCCGTCTTTCCAGGGGGCAGTGCCTCCCAGCGCCCTCTCATGCCACAAGTGACCGCTGGACCATGACGCCCTACCGCCACCGCCAGGCTCTAAGAGACAAACTAAAATAGTCTCGAAGAGCCGCCGCATGCCACCCGAACGAAAACTGACCTAGGTGTCCGCTAACTTAAGTTAAACAGGAAAAAATATCCCCCAACAATACCCCTAAACCCAAATTAGATAGGTGGACCCCATCGTTGGCAAAGTGCTGGGTACTAGATCTCACGAGCAAGGGGTGGCGAACTGCTGATCCCCCCTTACTTAAAACAAATTTCGACACTGCAAAGTTCACCTTCTTCCTAGCTTTGTCAACCGCGGAGACATTAATGGAACCACGCCAAACTGTACGGGGGACGATATCCGACCAAACTATGTAGACCAAACTATGTGGACCGACGGCCAAAGGCGCATAACCTCGAGGAGGTCCGCCTTGATTGCTAATATGATGGCCATGCCCTTCGTCTGGCACAAATCGTTCCCACCCAGGTGAATAGCTATTATGGCGGGGCGGCCCCAAGCCCTCTCCTCACTCAGTAATAAGGGCAATAGACCGGACCACTTAAGACCCCTGACCCCAAACCCACCGGACAATTCAGAAGCTCTCCTAGCTAAAGGGTGCCGTTCGGCCCAAAATACAAATGAATGTCCCACTACCCACATCTGTCCTGGGGGTATTGAAGGGGAAGCTGAAAGAAAAAGGTCCTAGCATCAGAAATTATACATTACAAAGATTAGTACAGCAAGTACCGTATATTCCGGCGTATAAGACGACTTTTTAGCCCATAAAAATTTTCCCTCTAGTGGGGGGTCGTCTTATACGCCGGGTACGGCATATATTCACTAAAGGGTACCTCTCCTCGGCCCCCCCTTCTTATGCATACGTACCGTACCTTAATAATAAAAGATAGAAGTACGGTATTTGTCTGCATCGGTGTTTTCTTCAGCCTAACGGCCTGTCAGATTGCACATTTGATGTCGGCGGCAGGCTCGGGTGTTTTCGGCGGGGCTCGGGAGGACTCGGGAGTGCTCAGGCACACGAGTACCCCCGAGCCCTGCCGAAAACACCCGAGCCTGCCGCCGACATCAAATGCGCAATCAGACAGGCCGTTAGGCTGAAGAAAACACTGATGCAGACAAATACCGTACTTCTATCTTTTATTATTAAGGTACGGTACCTATGCATAAGAAGGGGGGGGGGGGCGAGGAGAGGTACCCTTTAATGAATACCGAGGTACCCTTTAATGAGGACAGCGGCATCACTGCAGGGAAGCTGCAGATGAGGGGGTATTAAAACTTTATGTGGTGGGTTATGCTGGGGCAGGACAAACCTGCCCTGATAGGTTTGTCCTGCCCCAGCAAAACCCACCACTCAAGGGACCAGACAGCTGCTAGTGACAAGGAGGTGTGCGAAAGAGGGGGTAGTCTTATATGGCGAGTATATAACAAACTCTACATTTTGAGTGGAAATGTTGGGGGGTCGTCTTATACGCCTAGTCGTCTTATACACCGGCAAATACGGTAAGTTAGTAACAATGGACCCAAGTGAAGTCGAAAACTTGATAAAAACCTCTCGTGTGTCCCGGAAGGGGGAGGTGGGCCGAATTGAAATTACTGAGGACCCACAGAGGTAAAAAAAGCAAGAAAGTCCTTCACACCCCTGATTCCGGAACACTAGCTGTTCCAAAACCAGCGGGTAAACAACGTTTTTGGGTCAGCGCAGAAGGCGCACTACAACTAAATCTTATCTAACCTTATATAAGTCTTAAATGCAGCGGATTTCCATGGACCCATTGCTTGAATGGAAGAGTCAGGAAGCCCGCTGGCCGCTGCGCATGTGGCTGCCCCAATGCGGAAGGAGTGCGTACCATACTCGCCCTCCCTCAGACCTAGATGGTGCAAGCAACGCTTAAATACCGCTCCAAACTGAAACTTGGAAAGCGGAGTCCCGTCACTATGCAACAGCCATTGGGGCCCGCCCTGAGGTCTAGCAGCCACGTAAATGGTGGCCAAAGCCACGGGGCACAACCTTGGCTCCGAATGAGCCTGCATGGTGACCCACTTCCCTCAGCCTAGCTGATCGGTCTTAGACCGAGGAATTTTGCACTTAAGAGCACTCTCTGTCAATACTACATGCGTGAACAGCATTCCTGTGCTCGCAGAAGCCCTACTGGCTGCAACCAGCTCGCTGATCCTGAAAGCGCCAAAGAAGGCCACGGAGAAGGCTAACCCAAATAGACTAGACTCAAAAGGGGAGTCAGCGATTTCTGACAACGCCCCTATTAAACTACCCAGTAAGTGTAAATCTATGGGCCTGCGCGTATCAGCCTTGGGGGGGGGCGCTCTTTAGCCCAACCTCGCACGGCCTTACTAAGCACAAAGGATCTAGTAGGATCTTGCATTCCCCACAAACGTGCATGAAACGCAATTCCCGCCAAAGCGGCACCCATGGCTGCCCTGGACCTACCCCGGCAGAAATGATCCCAAACAAACGCCAGCAAGCAGTCCTCCTCTGACTTACCCTGAAACGTAAACCTAAGGCGATGTGCTTCCCAGTCCAGTAAACTCCTGCGACCAGCGATTAGAATGGGGCTGAAAACGGGAGCGATTTATAGCAGGGGCACACTCCCATCACTGGCAATATGGTCACCAGCGACCATATTTCCAGCGATTATAGCCCATATCGCTACCGTGTGTACACGGTTTAGTACATCCCCTTAGTACTTGCCCATTACCTCGTTAGCTGCTATATTGCATGCAGAGAACCATGTCACCAGCCTCACCACTGCGTCGCCCAGACTGAAGGGCCATAGGTTAACCCTAGGAGTTGATGTTCCTCAATAGTGACTTGAGATGGCTCCACGGGTGTCTGTCTTCTTTCTTGGATGGCAGCTTCTCCTGTGATGATTGGTGGTTACATAAACTAGATAATCACAGCTGTGTATGCATTTGCATGCCAACCTGATTTATACTCTATGTGCAAATGCCCCGTGGCCATCCAGTGTCCCCCATGTAGCCACACGAGGAGATGAAGTTCAGTTGTGCACAGCCCATATTGGCCACAGATCCATAGAGATGTATATGTCTGACTTGGACAACATGCGCAGGGTGGTACATATGAGATGCCGCTGCTTCAGGCCTTTTGTGGTTATAGAAAACAAGCCCCTTACTGGATTGCATTTCATTGGGGAATGGCTTTGTGGTGCTTTAACCCTTTGAGTGCCAATGAATTTGTCAAAATAGGTGTGAAAATTGCCAAGAAAACATCATCATAACGACTGGCAATGTTACCTTATATAGGAAATATAATCTGTTTTTACACTTTTGTTATTTGAATTGATATAACAAACCTGGCAATTTTAGCAGATATTTTGAACACATGAGATGTTGGTCTCAAAGGGTTAAAAAAAAATAACAAAACACATATGCCATTACGCTGACTTGGTAAAATGATGGTAATCTCCATTGTTATAGTGTTGGATGTCAGTACGGTCACTTTGCACGGAGGGGTTTTACACAGACACGATTTATAAACATGTTGGTTTAACTACCTGACATTACTGAAGGAAGAGATGTAAGTAGAGGTGGCCAACACATCCCCTGGCTCAAGCTCTCCAAGCATGTGTCTGCACCAGGTGACGGGTAGTCATACCCATCCAGGGGCACTGACGGGGTGCATGGGCCCCGCTATGGTTACCGGACCTTGTTAAAAAAAAATGGTTTTGCACAGGCAGTGGGCACTACAGGTGGGTGGCAGGGAGGGATCACGCCTGCATCAGGGCTGCAGCATCTGCCTCTCTCCCCAGCTCCGCACACAGCACTGAGCAGCATGTCCTGAGCAGAAGAGAGAGGCTGTGCTGTGGCAGCCTTTCATTTCTCCCAACTGCCCGGCTCCCTGCAACAGGGGAGGAGGAACCTCCAGCAGACCTGGGCCCGGGTAATAAGTACTGGCTCCCCCCTCTCAATGCCACTGCACCCACCTACAGCTGGTCACACCAGAGGCGGATTTAAACCTCACGGTGCCCAAGGCAAGATACCGGTTTGAGGCCCTCCTCAAACAATCCATAGCACTATAATCTTGCTGCTGATTGCAGGCGCCATAGATAAAGTACCTTGGCGCATGCAGGGTTTACCTATAAATGCTCAGCTGCATGAACATCGGCATTGAGTACAAATCTGAATCAGGCTCTAGGTCTTATGGAAGTAGCTGACTACCTGGGTCACATGTACAGTAACCTGGTTTCCCACATACAGTGGATGACACCATATGTTTTATATCCTATTAAAGGGACTTTGGGAGTGTGCGCTGGTCCATGTGATGCCATGACATCAGGCAGTAGTCATGCAATGCTCCTCTGGGAATGTTTTGGATGGCCAGGATATCTTTATGGGCCCCTTGGGACGTGCTGGGCCCTAGGCAGGTGCAGTGGTTACTTATGGTAAATCTGCCTCTGGGCCACACCCATTTGCATGGTATATTTACAAAGGACGCAGGCCCTTACCTGACCGTCCAGGCAGAAAGAGAGGAATCGGATCATTCGTCATACTGCATATAGGTCTACAAGCATTAGGTCTACACCATTAGGTCGACTTGCATTTAGGTCGACCTGACTGAAGGTCGACATGGGTTATGTCGACAGGGTCATTAGGTCGACATGTGTTAGGTCGACAGGTGTTAGATCGAGAGGGTCATTATGTCGACCGGTATAAGGTCGACAGGTTGATTAGGTCGACAGTGAAAAAGTCGACTTTTTTTCACTTTTCAAGCGTCGACAGAGTCAACATAGCACCGCGTCCCCTTGCATGGCTCGCTGCACTCGCCATGCTTCGGGCACACTATTTGATTCTCCCACCACGCCCTAGTGGATGGTAGGGCATGAAATCCCGCCTGTCGGCACATGTCGACTCATAAAACAGTCAAATGACCCCATGTCGACCTTTTGCCTGTCGACCTTCCCCATGTCGATCTAATGACCCTTTCGACCTTATAAAAGTCGACCTAATGACCGTGACGACCTAATGACCCTGTCGACCTTAGTCATGTCAACCTTCAGTCATGTCGACCTAAATGCAGGTCGACCTAGTGGTGTAGACCTAATGCTTGTAGACCTAAATGCTGTAGACAATATGACCATATCCCGATAGAGAATACACCCTTTGCTAAATTGTGAGAGAATTGTGTATGAATCGCTAATTGCTATTCTATCGCAAGTCCATATGCAATTCCCCAACCCTCAAGAGGTTTTTGCTGTCTGTGCAAATGTGAGTAACTGTGACCCTTAGAAAGCTAGAATGTGATGGCAGATAAGAATCTAGTCTGCCCCTTTTTTAGATATAAATTAGAGGTTGTTAGTTAAGCGCTCACCTTTGTGTGTGTCAATAAGATGCTGATAATGTGAAATCAAAAATGTTTTTATTTGATAATTGCAAACAAATGTACATATGAAATCAGGGTAAACGGTGAAAGCTTTGAATGAGCCCCTGTGGGGGAATTGGGGTGCCAGCAGGCCCCTTTCTACCATAAGTCTGGTGGGCTTATGTCTCATCCAGGTGGGGGTGGTGTGGGGGCTGCCAGTGATAAGCCCTTGCGGGTGTAAGGGGTCAGCAGAACCCTTTAACCATAAGCCAGCAGGCTTATGTCTTATGTGAGCAGATGATTGTGGTAGGGAGAAGGGGTTTGTGGTGGGCAAGTGCAGGTACAGTCCAGAGCAACAACAGTAGCAGGGGCTGGAGGCAAAGTCACTGGATCACTGTGTGGGTTTTGCTGGGTGGCGGCGTCCCGCTCCCAAGTAACTTACCCAAGTGATCTTCCTGCAGAGTGGTACGCAGCGGTGCTGTGCTGAGGTCCCTGGTTGCTTTTGCCAGTCCGAGGTGAAGGATGTTCACCCGGCTGGCTGAGAAGTGTGCGGCCGCTCCGCTGGAAGTGCGGCCTGCTCGGACGCTACTTCCGGGTAGTCGCGGTGACGTCACCGGGGGACCGAGCGCTCGACTCCGGCTTGGAGGAGACTTCGTTCTGTGCAGTAGTTGATGCTTGAAGTGCTGTGAGATGAATCTTGTAATTGCCAACGCGTTTCAGCCACAAGGCCTTTGTCCTCCTTGACAAAGGCCCTAGTGGCTGAAACGCGTTGGACATTACAAGATTCATCTCACAGCACTTCAAGCATCAACTACTGCACAGAACGAAGTCTCCTCCAAGCCGGAGTCGAGCGCTCGGTCCCCCGGTGACGTCACCGCGACTACCCGGAAGTAGCGTCCGAGCAGGCCGCACTTCCAGCGGAGCGGCCGCACACTTCTCAGCCAGCCGGGTGAACATCCTTCACCTCGGACTGGCACAAGCAACCAGGGACCTCAGCAAAGCACCGCTGCGTACCACTCTGCAGGAAGATCACTTGGGTAAGTTACTTGGGAGCGGGACGCCGCCACCCAGCAAAACCCACACAGTGATCCAGTGACTTTGCCTCCAGCCCCTGCTACTGTTGTTGCTCTGGACTGTACCTGCACTTGCCCACCACAAACCCCTTCTCCCTACCACACTCATCTGCTCACATAAGACATAAGCCTGCTGGCTTGTGGTTAAAGGGTTCTGCTGACCCCTTACACCCGCAAGGGCTTATCACTGGCAGCCCCCACACCACCCCCACCTGGATGAGACATAAGCCCACCAGACTTATGGTAGAAAAGGGCCTGCTGGCACCCCAATTCCCCCACAGGGGCTCATTCAAAGCTTTCACCGTTTACCCTGATTTCATATGTACATTTGTTTGCAATTATCAAATAAAAACATTTTTGATTTCACATTATCAGCATCTTATTGACACACACAAAGGTGAGCGCTTAACTAACAACCTCTAATTTATACTATTTCTGAGCACGGACAACTCAAGTTAAGCTGCCCCACATACAAAAGGCTAATAAGCGCTATAACCACCCAAATTATATACCTTTTTTAGATATGTTGGAGCCAAGAAAGTCGGCTCCTGATTTGCCTCTAGGCGGCCAATAGAATCATTCGGAGGAGAGGCGTGGAAGATGAATGTTCTCTGCTTCTCTCCTCAGTCCGAGCGGGGTGATGCGGGACTTGGACTATGGCAGAGAGAAGAAGACGGGATCTTCGCCAGAGGACCTGGTGAGTAGGATTTCCTTCCACAGGTCCCCAAATGGATTTCTTTGGATCCTGGACCCTGGACTGTTCAGCCCTGGAGACCCGGACCCCGGACCAGCCCTGGAACCAAGATCCCGGACTCTGCAGCCACGGACCCAGGAACCAAGGCACCAGACCCTGGACCATGGAGCCCCGGGACCTACCAACGGGCTCAAGATAGGTAAGTATCAGTATGTGTGGGCTTTGGCTGTATTAAAGTTTTATTTTTCATATGTCAGTGTGTATTTATTTGACTATTTTTCATACTGTGGAATTACAAGTACCAGCGGGCTCTTTAATGCCCCGCATGCTGGGACCTGTGGTTCTCCAAGTCCCAGCTTGCGGGGGAGGCTTGCTGGGACTCATAGTTCCACAGTATTAAACAATAGTTTATTCTTTTTTTACACTGCAATCAGCGCGATGCCCACTGGGACAGCACCAGGCTTCAGCCTGGTCAGGTAAGTCCCGGAGGGGGACCCCTTTATTGGGGGGGTACCCACTCCCCCAGGGCCCCTGGCCAGGCTGACTGGTAAATAGGGATGAATGTTTTGGCCGCGGGACCTTATATAATAAGTGTACCCCGGCAGTTACATTACCCTGCTGGCTGGTTTGGTCTGGGGCTGGTTCTTAAAATACAGGGGACCCCTACTCATTTTGTCCCCCGTATTTTGGGAACCAGCCCTGGGGCTGGTTTTAAAAAATCGGGGAACCCCTATTTGTCGTGTTTCCTGATTTTTCATTACCAGCCCCGGCTCTTTCAGTCTGGTGCTGGTTACAGCTGTGGAGGGGACCACACGCTGTTTTTTTTTTTTAATTCTTATTTTATTAACACTGAAGGCTGCAAATACGACAGGAAAATAAAGTGTGTTTTCCTGCCGTTTTTGCCCGGCCATTCGCGGACGTTTTACACTAATTAGCGGTCGTATTTTCAATACAGCCGCTTAGTAAATCAGGAATCACCATTCTTTTGAATGGTGATTTCTGTCGTATTCTATCGATGGTGTATTCATTCGTATTTGTAAATACAAATATGAATGTCCCATCAATACGAATACGAAAATTTCTAGTTTTGGCATAGTAAATGCCAAAAATACGAATAAGCCCCCCAAAAATCGTATTTTCGTATGAAAATACGATTTTTTTCCCACTAATTTTTCTTAGTAAATTTCCCACGTTACCTCAAACCATATTTGATCCTTATTTTTTTGTAAGGATATCAATATGCCTATCCCAAGCATGTTTACATTGTACTACTGTATTTGCCGCTACCACCACTACGCTTTCTGTGAAGAAATTCTTCCTCAAATTTCCCCCCTTCCATTAATCTAGGACAGTGACAGTGGTCATTGCTGACATCACAGACCCTCCTCTTAAATACCTGGGCACAACTGCATTTTTCAGAAACACCTGGAATATGGCAGGTTTCCACCCCCCCCCCCCCCAAACGCCGGTTTCCTGTCAGTCGCATGGCCAGATGCACTAAGTTTCAAAAGTGATAAAATGGAGAGTGATGAAAAGCCAGCCAATCAGCTCCTACCTGACATGTCACAGACAGTGTTTAAAACATGTCAGGCAGGTGCTGATTGGTTGGTTGTTTAACACTCTCCATTTTATCACTTTTGAAGCTTAGTGCATCTGGCCCAGAGTCTGGACAGTTTGTGTTTATGATCCATTTGCATTTTCTGACGCTAATCACCCTTGCACATGCATTATGCGACATAGGATTAACATCTTCTATCTGACCCCCACGCCAGCCACAAAATAATAATATAACCATAAAATACCATTAATAAAATTATATAACAGAAAGACTCAGACACAGTGATTGCCATTCATTGGTTATTTATTTATTTATTAGAACTAAATCAATTAGGAAATGTATGGTGCCCATTACCTTCCACCATCTGAGGGGTGTCCCATGTATATACCATATAATCACACAATCATAAGTAACCATAATATAAATAAAGACTCAGAGACAGATATTTGGCAGAATAAAAGGTGGAATTTATTTGAAACACATTAAAAATATTTAAATATGGTTAAACTAAGATTGGTGGCAAAGGGGTCTATTGGGGAAGCAGTGAGAAGAATGGAGGGAGGAGCCAGTAGAGATGTTACCAATAGCAACCAATCACAATTCTCCCCTCTTTTCACTGCTTCGTGGATAGCTCCCAAAGCATTAAAATTTAGTAAAATGGATGATCTGCCCAAAAAAAAAAATGTTTAATTGAATGCCAATTAGCCGAATAATGACAAGCTTCAGGGCCAATCAGAAGCAACATAAAGACACATGAGGGAATAGGGGGTTGGGGGAGAGCAAGGATAACACAAGTAGAACTCGGCAAGAGGTGAAACCAAAATCCTGCTGAGGGACTGAAGAATTTGAAATTGAAAGCCAAATTTTAATGTGCCAAATTAAGTCCGTCAGTTCAGGTAAAAAAGGTAAAATCCCTCAAGACTTCTGCTGACAACAGCAGCAAGTAGCTAATCCCCGAGTAGGGTAGACAGGGGGAGACAAGACAACAAGGACATGACCAGTTAGAATAGTACTTACGTCCTTGGATTGCACCCCTGGATGTTTGGGGGCAATGATGTTCTTGATTTCCTCTAAAGATGACGCTGGGGAAATCTGCTCAGGTCAAAGCATCGGGCGCGGCACAGGGGGCAGATGCTGTTGACGTCCAGCCACTGTGTCAGGCATGAGACGTGGAAAACATGCCTGCAGGATGTGACCGCCACTTCCTCACAAATCCGAAACTGGGAGATGCAGATGGTGCAGGACTCTACAGCGCCGCCTCCTGTAAAGGTGCATCTCCTGTAGGATGGAAGGCGGGCAAGGATGACTGCTGGTCTCCGTGCTACCAAGGATGGTGCTGCCGCTGCTGGTGCTCCTGAGGACGGTGCCGCTGCTGGTTGGGCTGCTGCAGATGGTACGCCTGAAGATGGTCTGCGGCGTCCAGATCGTAGCCAGGAGGTGTTCGGATATGGCCCAGTTCCAAATAACTGGGCCAGTTCCCTCCGGCTCATTGTTGATGGTAAATTGCACCAAAGGTGCACAGAAAAAAAGAAAAGAAAACACAGATGTTAATGTGCGCTGATCTCTCTGATCTCTGATAATACCTGGAGGAAACTCGCTGTAAAAGCTGGATCTCTCTAGGGGGGTATTTTTTTCTTGTGCTCACCTCTGCTCCTGCTCAAGAAATGCCAGTGAGAGGCCAGCACACTGAGGTTTTACACCTGGCATGTGGCATGCGGGCGGCAGTTGGAAATGGCAGTTGGTCTCTCTGTCCCATGCTTCACATCATCTTCCCACTGATATTACACAGTAACACATTTGGGAAATCAGTGAAAAGTGACAGATTAGTGCTCAGGGGTCACCACACCAAGGGCAGGGTGGTTTTTGGGCATGGGGACCCAGTTTTTTTTAATCTGTCATTGCCTCTGCCATCTCTCCACTGTTGTGACAGCTACCATTCCTGAGGAGCAAACATATCTATCTATATTTCTACACATATCTATCTATATATATATATATATTTATTAGGGATTGCCATCGATGGCAATTCTGCAACTGGCCATCGATAGTGCTAAATTATGTAATGGATGACCATCGATATTTTTACATATTGATGGTCATCCATTATGTTTGATTGATTGGCCTGTGGGCGAATCAAAATATAGGGGGCGGAGCTTAGCAGGTGTTGGAGCTATGCATCGTGTCCAGGCGCTTTGACAAAAAACAGCAAAACATTGTTTTGCTGTTCCATTGATGGAGGGAAACCATCTGGCTCTCCCCCATCGATGGCAAAAGTATTCGACATCGGCCATGAACCATCGATGATTTTGAATCATCGATGGGCGTCCCTAATATATATATATATTAGTATTACCATTGAATGGGATAAAAAACGCCAGTATATACATTAGGACACCATATTATGGTACGTGGTTTATGTTACAGTTTAATTTTGTAAAAAAACTTGAATTGCTTGAAAATCGTATCCATATTCACAATGTGGTTCTCCTATAGATATATTGGAGACTATCTTGGAGTTCACCCCTTTGAGGGGAAGGTTATTACAGCCTATCAATCTTCACTGAAGGACTAATACGCCAGTACATTCAATATCTAATTCTGGTACGTGCCTTTCATTCCCATCATCGATTAATCAAGACCTCAAAGTAGCCCTTGTTCAAACTAATCATAGCCCCAAATTAGCCCTTGTCCAAATATTTTATCCATTTTTTTCCCTTTTTCCTAAGGATATACCATAATATAAATTAATATTATTAAGAATTAGATATATATATTAAAAAATTATCTTTGTCACCTTTATCCTCTATTTACATCTACTTTTTTAGTTTGTGCTCATCCTCTCCCCTTTTAAATGTTTTCTCATATTTGTTCCTCCTTTTTACGGACTTGGTTGTCCATTATTAATAATATATTTTAAATTTATATAAAGATTATATTAACATAAGTTTATAATTAACCATGTATCTTTGTATATGATATATAATTATTTGTCTGTAATATATTACTATCATGTCTACCACCTACAGTTTAAACCCCTGATGAAGTCTTTGTTAAGACGAAACGCGTCGGGTTATTGATATTCCGAAAAGGATATTATTTCCAGATGTGAATTCTCGAATACTACAATAAAACACACTGGTTTTATGATTACACATTGTTTTGTATTGTGTTTAACTGTAATAGGTGGAAATTCCACGTGGTGGAAATAGCGCTCTCTATACCCTTTCTTCCTATATATATATATATATATATATACACAACAATGAGGCCGGCACTCAGGTCTGGAGGTGGATGCCAGTAGCTTGCTCCGGTGCCCTCTTTCAAAAGGGGTGTCCTTGAGTGGTATACAGCAACAAATAAGTGGCACTCGGAGGCTTGTTCAAAAGGTGAAATAACAGAAATATTTATTCCTAGTGCAGGGAAAACGTTTCGGAGCACGGTGGCCCCGTCGTCAGTTCAGGTAATGCATTACCTGAACTGACGACGGGGCCACCGTGCTCCGAAACGTTTTCCCTGCACTAGGAATAAATATTCCTGTTATTTCACCTTTTGAACAAGCCTCCGAGTGCCACTTATTTGTTGCTATATATATATATATATATATATATATATGGAGAGAAGTTTGATAAACTGCGCCCGTAATGTCAGTTGAAACACCAGTATACAACGTCCACTGTTATATGAAGCAGGGGATAATAGCACCAAAGTTCATATGAAAACTTGCAGCTACTTCTTTCTCTGTATGGAGGTCCCTGGAATCCACAGGGCAAAAGGATCTAGAAGGAGGCAGAAAGAAGGCGCTTCATGGTGCAGTATTTTGATAGTGAGAAATTTATTAAGAATAAAATTTCCAAGGTACAATTAAGCATAGACTCGTACCATGTGTAAAAACACTGTGGACTGGGTACCACAAGGCTTAGGTAATTAAAACCAATTACCTGGCTGGCTTGCACGGAAGCGTGTGAAGGAAAACCCTTCCTTCACACGCTTCCGTGCAAGCCAGCTCTGCAGCGTTTCGAGTGATACCAAGGTCCCGGTACAGTGTGAGCAGTTTGCCTTTGGTTTTAATTACCTAAGCCTTGTGGTACCCAGTCCACAGTGTTTTTACACATGGTACGAGTCTATGCTTAATTGTACCTTGGAAATTTTATTCTTAATAAATTTCTCACTATCAAAATACTGCACCATGAAGCGCCTTCTTTCTGCCTCCTTCTAGATATATATATATATATATATATATATATATATATATATATATATATATATATATAGAGAGAGAGAGAGAGAGAGAGAGAGAGAGGGACTGGCACTCCGTTGAGGAAGGGAAGGAAGGGCCTTGGTGCACTAGAATTCCTGGTCTCCCAGGCAGTAAATACAGCAGGCAGGTGCAGGCACTCGTAGGACTTAATAATCCGCGGAAACAAACTGGCCACAAGGGTCTAACAGTAGTGGCACCACTACTGTTAGACCCTTGTGTCCAGTTTGTTTCCGCGGATTATTAAGTCCTACGAGTGCCTGCACCTGCCTGCTGTATATATATATATATATATACAAAAGAAGTAAGGAGAAAGAGCGCACCAATGAGCAATAAATTTAATATTTTTACTTAAAAAAAATAAAAGCTCACATACATAAAGGTTAGGGGTTAACAGCTTGCCAGCACAGGGTATCAGCATCCACACGCTGTCAGTATGGCGGAGGGACCGGGACCAGTCCTGCAATACAGGTCGCTAGGCCAGCCCTCTGACGAAGTCGATGACGAAACGCGTTGGGGCGTGGCCTAGCAACGTCAATTGAACGAAGGTACGCTTGTGAATCGGCTCCAGAAACCACTAGGTGCTGGGCACCATTTTCTCATGCTGATTTGTCTGTGGTACCCTATACCGCCACCCTTGGTACGTGATCTTATCCCCACTCTGTGTGCTTTTATTGTTCACCAATAAAATTGTCAACTTTTACCCGTACTATGGAGCGCCTGTTCTTATTCTACCAATATATATATATATATATATATACACACACACACACACACACAAATACATACATCTTTACGGCCACAGCTTATGCTACGGAACTTCCGTATCATAGCCCGCACCACCCTGGGTCCACACCACCCTCCCGTGTCCACGCCACCATCCATTACCTTTATTAAAGTTGTGGCGAGCGAAGAGAGCCTGCAAGGGGACAATTATGCTATTCTGAAGGCGGCTAATGTAACTGGCGTAAGCTGTGGCCGCAAAGATGAGGAATTACCAACAATTCTGTGCTTAAGAATCTTCTGGCTCTGGAGAATGTGGTGAATGACAATGTTTGACGACAATAGTGGTGGTGGGGGGGGTTCTGATTTCTGTTCAATATATGGCGGTCAATGAGGTTTATGTCTGTGTGCTATGTACCGTGTTTCCCCGATAATAAGACACTGTCTTATTTATTTTTTTTCCTCAAAAAAGACCATAGGTCTTATTTTCGGGGGAGGGCTTATTTTACATGTTACATGTTACATGCCCCACTACGCCTTTAAAAAAATGCCCCACTGCGCCTTTAAAAAAATGCCATCCCAGTCATCCATAATGTAACGTACATACCGAACCTGTTGTGTAAGGGGATCTCTCTAAATGCATTATAACCGTACTGTAACGGTATTGTGCCGGCGCTGTGTGGTGAGCAGCAGCTGCGTGATGTGAGCGGCGCGATGTGCGCGGCGTGACGTCACGCCGCGCCTACCGCAATGCATCCCTGGGAACGGGAGCTGCGGTGTTGCAGGTGAGCGAGAGGAGGGCAGCGGGGGTCAGCGGGGGCTGAGTGGGGGCTACACTTATCAAATACCGGTACATAAAATTACATGGGGAAATTGATAGGGCTTAATTTCGGGGGAGGGCTTATTTTGGACCAGCGTCCAAAATCTGGGGTAGGGCTTATTATCGGGGTAGGTCTAATTATCGGGGAAACACGGTATGATAGACAATGATGTCTGTGTATAATATATAGGTGTAATAGGTATTCTGATGTGAAATATATTAGCAATGCAAACTTAGCTTTTATTTTATTTTGTTACTGACACATTTGTATAGGTGCCATCATTGTAATGTTAATGGTGTTTTACTTATACCATACTCTACAGTGAATGCACAAATGCACTGAGATCTCTATTAGCAACAAATCCTGCGAGACAAATGTATCAATCATTTGCTCGTTTCTTTTGTCATATACAGTAGCCGACATCCTCACCTTGCCAGATGTACTAAGCTTGATAACGTGAAGAGTGATAATGTAACGGCCAATCAGTTTTTAAATGCAATGTTACAGACTGTGTTTGAAAAATGAAAGCTAGGAGCTGGTTGGTTGGAGGTTTATACCTCTCTACTTTATCACTTTTTAAAGCTTAGTACATTTTTTAATGAAGGAGGTGTTCATGAATGATTATGCAAACGCAGGGGGGGGGGGGGGGGACGACGACCAGAGCCGGATTAACAATGGGCCTGATGGAGCTACAGCTCCAGGCCCACTCTCCAAATAGGCCCATTTTGTAGCTGAGGACCAGGGCTTTCCAACGAGCCAAGCCCTGCGTCGCTAGCCCCCCGGGAACCGGAGATACCGCCAGGCAAACCTGGAACGTTTTCCCCATAGGATAACATGGGACCCGCTAATTCCGATCTCCACCTGGTTCCAACGGCGGCCAGTTCCCCCTCCGGCATCACAGAAGCTCGAGGTTGATCTCAGTCAAACCCAAATCGCTGGGCCTTCAATCTGATACCTGGTCCATATGGGTTCATTGGTTCTAGAGATATAATGAACCCATATGGAAAACCCTTTTTTTTTCATTTCTGAAATGTAATGGCTGTTCATGTTGTTTGAGGACGGATTTCTCTGGAACCAGTTTCACGGGGCCAAAATCATTCGAAGCCTACATGTAAATGGGTCGGTTGGTTCCGAAGATATAGATGGTTGTTTAAAGGGGGACGGGCTGGTTTTCTCTCCCCTCACATCAGAAAATGCAGGGACTGGGCTGGCGTAAAAGAGGCCAGTCCGGGAATGTCCCTGCATGATCCTGGGACCATATTCCTGGGTAAATCCCTGCATTTTCTGGTATGAAAGGGGTATTATTTCAAATAGCCAGGACATGCAGTGCTCTGAATAAAGCCGGGCAGCCCCCTGCTCTCTGCCCGGCTGCCAATGGCTGTCATTTCTGCCCGGTGGCTGTCCCCCAGTTACCGCAAGCGTGTATTCTTATGGTGTGAGGCTTAACATGTAATGGGCATTATGGTGTAAATTTTTAATGTGCGCCTTTGGCGCACAATGCCCCTATTTATGAAGCATATTGTGTATTACTGCACAATCTGTTTGGTATAGTGCAGGCATGTCCAAACTATGGCCCTCCAGCTGTTGTGAAACTACAAGTCCCATCATGCATTGCCACAGTTTTGCTATTAGGGAATGCTAAACCTATGTCAAGGAATGCTGGGACAATGTAGTTTCACAATAGCTGGATGGCCACTGTTTGGACATGCTTGGTATAGTGTGTATTTTGGCTCAATCCATGTGGCAAAATGTGAATTTTGCCTTAATCTGTGTGTCATAGTGTGAATTTTGGCTCAATCGGTGTGAATTTTGGCTCATTCCATGTGGCATAATGTGTAAGAAGCAAGTACAGTATAAGGGGGTTACTATTGTGTTGCATGATTTGTATAAGGGGTATATGGGGCCTTATTCTGGTTGGTGCGGCCGGGCCGTACGCGTACGTCCCGGGGTTTTTTATGATCTGCGCATTCGTACATTCGCTAATGCGCAGGCGCGAACACTCCACAACGCTTACGGACGGGTCTCTACGTGCGAAAAAACCTATACGCGAGTGTACGGGCATTGGGGGCGGCATAGGGGCGTGATGAGGGGAGCGGCCGAAATAATGAGGGAAAATGGGCGTAAATATGGGCGTACACGGGGGTGTGCACCAAAAATGAGCGGTGCTACTACCGCACGATCGACTAAGTCACCGTTCATTTCGGACACAAAACAGGCGGCCGCCAACCGCCATCTCAAACCACCCCTACAGATACCGCATGCCAGCGTGCGCCTGGGTTAGCTAATTTACGCTGATTACTACCAAACACATACACCTGAATGTAATAACCAATGCTGCCGTCTATTAAGTCCAAACCATGATTTCACTACCTGCAAGCCACACACATCACTCAAACACATTGGAAGCTTATCTTTCTATACTTCTCGACATTTAAAGGTTTGTTTAATTTAAGGTAAGAATCTTTGTAAAGGTGCCCATACACGTACCAATTACCCGGTACTTTTTGTGCTAAAATAGCATCGTTGTGCATGTGTTGTGCATGGGATGCGATGCTATTTTAGCACAAAAAGTATCGGGTAATTGGTACGTGTATGGGCACCTTAAGACCTGCTTATATATGCTAAGGTAGGTATTTGTTAAACAGTTAGACACATTCACTACGTGCTTTCATAGACTTTACACAGTAGCACACTCAATCTACACAAGTCGACATGTGTCAACGTGTTCACTCTAATACAAACATAAACCACATCTAACACCTACAACGGATGTTTCAGCAATGTTTTAAGCCCATGGCCACTATTTTGCACATTAATTAATTCAATCAATTAATTAATTTTCATACTTCTAGTTGAAAGGCAAGATTTGCAGGTCCATATATGTGAAGGGTATGTCAGCGTACACGGACGTACGCTCACTCTCACGAGCGGTGACATAAGCTGAATTTTCTATTGAAAACAATAGGGACCCGTCCGTGCAAGCTGGCGTACGCTCAGATAGCCGCAAGAAGTCGGTGGGAAGACGGCCGAGAGACGTCCGTAAACGGTGGTGTACGCTCAATTGTACGCCAGTTGTCGGAGTGTAAGGGCTGGCCCGTCCGTGTACGTTGGCGTACGCTCAATTGTACGCCACTCCCCTTTGCCGATGTTTCTGGCCGTACGAATGCGGCTGAGTTGTGGGTGGACTTAACCCCAACGGCCGCGTACGGATAGCGTACGTTAATAGCGAACGTACGCACATTTGGCCGCTACGATCAGAATAAGGCCCATGGTGTGGTAAACTTAGGTGACCACATAAAAGGTGCTGAAATGTTGTCTATCCAGATTCGGCTTTCAGTATTTTTTTATGACTGGAGTGCTGCCTCAACCCGCAAGTATCCTAGGACATTGGCATCCTGCGGGTGCACCTTTGGAGGGCACCCGCCAATATATCTCCCTGCATTTTTCTTATGCCCGCCCCCTGCCTTTTCCAGGCATATATAATTAGTTGTAAGTAGTTACACAAATACAGACACACCCATGAGCAGACCACCCGAACAGAACACTGGTCCCGCCACCCACATTATTAGGTGCTGGCCACAACCCCTATTCAGGGCCGGTGCCACCACTAGGCAGCTCTAGGCATTTGCCA
The DNA here is from genome assembly GCF_055691185.1 of Crinia signifera. Taxonomy (NCBI): domain Eukaryota; kingdom Metazoa; phylum Chordata; class Amphibia; order Anura; family Myobatrachidae; genus Crinia; species Crinia signifera. The sequence continues at coordinate 184,318 of NW_028142050.1, forward strand.
CTGGAGGGCGGCCAATTGGAGCAGCCCCTACCCCTCGGATCAGGTGAGTGGCTCCCTCTCTCTACCCAGCTCCCCCCCGTGGAGCTATGTAACTCCCGCCGCCGCACGCACTCCAGTGTTCTCTCTCCCCCACCAACCTGCCCCCCTGCAGGGAAGTGAGTGACGCTGCGGCCAGCGCCGCATCTCCAGCAAACACCCCCCCACCGTGGAGTGAAGCAGCTCCAGATGCTTCACCCCCCGCCCCTCTGTCCCACCCATGGAGCGGGTGAGCGCCGGGGTGCCACCCCCCCTCCTAGGGCGCTCCTTGCACCGGCCTTGCCCCTATTATTGCGCATAATAGGCCCTTCTGATAATTTTCAGCTCCAGGCCCATTTAGACCTTAATCTGGCTCTGGGGACGACTTTGGCCCTCCATCTGTTGCTGAACTACACATCCCAGCATGCACTGCTACATGTTTTGCTATTGGCCATGTTAAAACTGCAGCAAAAGCATTCTGTGATGTGTAGTTCAACAACAGCTGGAGGGCCGAAGGTTCCCCATCCCTGCCTTAAATTGTGACAACAATAGTTGGTATATAATATGATCAATATAGTTGCCACCACATCATGCAGTGTTCCAGCTTCTTCTACCACATTTACTGTATGTATGGATCTGAGCCCTCAAACATCGCACTGGACCGAAGAGCAGCTGCCAGGAGGAAGAGACAGGAGCCTTACCATGAAGTGTGAGATTGTGAAAGTGCAGCACTGGTTCTATTATGTTTGTGTATTTATTTATTATTACATGTTTAACCTTTTCTGACTACTTATTGTATTTAAATGTTTGAAAGAGCCTATAGTATAGACCATCTGTACTGTTAAATATCAGTACAGTATCCAGTTTATGAAAAGACGGTACTTGTTTCCTAGCACGGCGCCCATCGTGACCCATCGCATACCTTAAGTTAAGGTATGCGATGGGACCCGACCGACGCTATTTTGGGCTATTTTTAGCATTTTCCCGACAATTACAAAATCGGGTCCATTGCATGCCATTATAATGGCATGCGATGCGACCGACGCAATTTAACATTGACTGCATTGTAATCAGGGCTATTTTTGTGCAGGCTCCAGCAGGAACTGAGGCCCTTATTCTAGTTCACTCTTTCAGACAAAATATTTCTTAGATGGACAAAACCATGTGCACTGCAGGTGAGGCAGGTGTTACTTGTGCAGAGATAATTAGATTTGGGTGGGGTTTTACACCTGCCTCACCTGCAGTGCACATGGTTTTGTCCATCTGATGCTGTGTACACACGGGGGACATATATTGCTCAGCCATATATGGCTGAGCAATATATGGCTGAGCAATATATTGCTCAGTTTCTCCTTTACATCAGCGACCAGAGATGGTCGCTGATGTAAAAGAAACTGCCGGGGGGAGCCCGGCAGTGGAAATCAGCTGGTCGCAGGAGCATGTTCCTGCGACCAGCGATATATCGCCGGTGCACACTCCCATTGCGGGCAATATGGTCACGCAGCGACCATATTTCCCGCGATTTTGCCCTAAATCGCCCCCGTGTGTACGCACCTTAAGAAATATTTTGTCAGAAAGAGTGAACTAGAATAAGGGCCTCAGTTCCTGCTGGAGCCTGCACAAAAATAGCCCTGATTGTAATCAATGTTAAAATCCTATGTGAAATCGGGTCCATTGTATGCCATTATAATGGCATACAATGCAACCAATGCGATGGACCCGATTTTACATAGGGAACCATGTTAAATGGCCCACCATACCCGATATTTGATTGTATACCCACCCTGATGTGTAATTTGTATGTGAAATGGCCCCCCATTGTTAACGCCACCCCACTGTGAACGCCAACCCGAAGCAAGGCGAGCGTCGGCGATACGCGTCCTTTGACCTTTTCATACCCCCAGTATCCACGTCGGCGTGAAGGCGATTTTATATAGCGTGGCGAGCGCAGCGAGCCCCACAAGGGGACGCGTAATACCTGTGAAGTAATGGGCGTCTCCTCCCGGGGCTCGCTGTGCTCGCCACGCTACAGGCTCGGTGGCTCGCTGCCCTCGCCACACTATATACAGTCAACTCCACGCCAACGTGGATAGTGGGGGTATGAAAAGGTCGGAGGACGCGTACTGCTGCGCTTGCCATGCTTCGGGTTGGCGTTGATCGTGGGGTGGCGTTAACAATGGGGGGGGGGCATTTGACCCATCAGGGTAGGTATACAATGAAAATTGGGGTCTATGGGGGGCATTTTACTTTGGGCCCAATGTAAAATCAGGTTTCAGGGACCATTTTACATTGGTTCCAATGTAAAAATCGGGTAGATCTCATTGCATGTGATTTGGTTGCATGCGACGCGATTTTTGCGGACCCGATGGATACAATTAAAATCGTTGGCGCCGTGCTAGGAAACAAGTACCGAAAAGACCAATTTTCAGGGCTGTTACCGCTCCCCCAGACTCCTGTACTTACTCCGATGCCTTGCAGAGTGGGAGATTTTGGACTACATTTGGAAACCCCCCTCTAAAAATCCTGCATTTGCCACTGCTGCCAGTGGTGGAATTCCAATGCTGTGGGCAATTACCAGGTCAATAGCTATTGCATGCAGTCAGTGGTGCTGATAAAGGGGGTACTAATTACCAGTCTGATGGAGGGGCCCAATGGGGCCCCATTACCTGCCGGCAGCAGCTCTTAAGGGTGCATGGCCACGCCCCCTGAAACGTACCGGGGCCCAGCGAGGCTCTGTACTACCCTGCGTGCAATAGGCTCCTGACGTTGGCACCTCTTTGTTACACATCTTCATCATCCTGCACATTGATCCTTTAACTTTTGATGAGCACATTTTCACCTTCCAGTTTTCAGTGGAGCTGATGCATGTAACGAGCACCTGGAAATGGGGAGGCCTTGGTACTTTTCTCATGTTTTATAGTAACACTTGTCCATATAACAGGACTATGATTTGTCACATGCTGTGCCGTGCAGTCCCCCAGTTATTGCAGGCATTCTCCATCGTCACATTAATGCATATACACAGATGGAGCCCTCCCCAGCCAGCCTTCTCTGGAGAGCCATGGTGAGCCAAGGCCTATTGTTCTCAGCAGCAATACAATACATACAACAATACAGTACGGGATTAGCAGAGTAATGGGTACTTGTGTATTATCTGGGCGCCCGAATTTTTCATTGCATGCCACTACTTAAGGCATGCGATGCGATTTTTCATTGTAAAGACCAGATTTTTAATTGTATAGTCACCCATGGGTGATTCCATACCCCCACTATCCAACTACGCATGGAGATGATTTTATATAGTGTGGCGAACGCAGCGAGACACAGAGCCCGAAGCGTGGCGAGTAAACGTGGAATACTTTACATACAATTAAAAATCTGGTCTTTACAATGAAAAATCGCATTGCATGAATTGTATGCCACTATATTGCATGCGATGCGATGCAATACAATGAAAACATTGGGCGTCCAGATTTTACACAAGTACCGAGTAATGCTATTACTCACTTAATCCTATTAAAGGGCTAGATGAGGATGGCTCTATCTGTAGGAGCCGATTCAGACCCATTCGTTAAGGTACAAATTCGTCCCCGATGTTCGGGGTTTGCACATGTGTGAATATGCGCATCCGCAAACCCAGGGAGCAAGTAGCCTAGGCAAATTTCACATTCGCCGGCCCGTTGGCTCCAGGAGAGGCGGGAACCGGCGGACAGCAGCAGGGGAACGTGCCCATAAAACCGCTCCCCTGCTAACGTCTATGCCTGAGCGGACTCCGGGCGGCTAGGCTGCAACAATACAACAGGATTGAATCGGGCCCATAACGTCAATTCATCCAACCTTTCTATTGTTTATTTCTTATAAAAATCGCTTGTATGTAGGTCGGTGTTTTTAAAAAGGTGCAAAAAACAATTACTCCACAATAAAATCACTTAACGTTTATGATATTTACAATCAAATCTATAATTTATTTTTATGGGCATTTTCGTTTTGCTGTAGAAAATAGGTTCCTGCCAGATTTATTATGGATTCACTTACCAGGGGAAACGCCAAAGGCAATATCACACAATAGTGAATATAAGAATATAGTTTATACATTTCATTAACTTGTGCTCTGATGGTCAGCATAGTATGGCATCTTATGGGCATCTTATGCCCAGGATGCACACACCGGACCCCTCCTCATTAGCTGACACCAAGGCAGGACTAGCAATCTGACAAATGTCATAAGGACCAATGGCCTGATGCACCGTTCAGACAGTCTTGAGGCCTTTTCCCAGCAGTTCCGCCAGACTGGTATGCGCATATTGGGCCGTGGCATGTGACCACACCCCCTGTTTGTGTGCATACACAGACAGAAGGAATGCCAGGGCTTAAGTTTAGCCCCAGTATATCCCTGACAGCATCAGTGGTGAACCATTTTCACATGAAAACGATGCAGTTCTAGGATTCCCTCCAGTCTCTCTTCTACCGTGTTCCATGCATGTCGTTATCCCATGCGGAGCAGCTTACAGAGGTAAATAGGTCCAAAGTTTGCAGTGAGATGCGGAACGACCAACTCCCCTATGCGGCAATTTGTGTGGAAATTAAAAGTATTTCTGAACACATCCCGGAAGGATCGGAGGCTCTGGATCTCGGCATGGACTCCATACTCCGAGGCCGCCAGCTCGAGGGCTCTCTCCACTACGCACTCGTTCTGGAGTTGGGAAAGAGAGCAAGTGGCGTACACCACCTCTCCTCCTGGTGCCGCAGCCCGAAGGCCAGATCTGTGGGGAAATAAGAGAGAATCATTCTCCGTACAAGACAATCTGAATGGTGGCAACATTTTACCTCTAGAATAACATAACAAGAATAGCAAGGAAACACACACACAGTATAGGGGGTCGATCCTAGGGTGCGAGGTGCCGTTCCCACAAAGCTTAAACGCCAGCAACAACTCCCGATTTTGCACCCTACAGAGGCTGGTTTCACACAGAATTGCTCACTATAGGCAATTGAACACTTTTTGTCTGAATTCCAGCCGTCCCGATGATTTGTAAGTATCTTTTTAGAGAACCACCTGATACAAACATTCAAAAAGTTGTGGCAAGATAGAAGAAATGGAAGATTTCCATAATCACTTCAGAGGAGCTGATACTTGTAGTGCCACACTACAAAAAAACACCTCTGCCATTTAATATGCAGTAAAATTGAAGTTCTTAGCATAATTTTAGCAAAAATGATGCAGGATCACTAACATTCAGAAGGTTCAAGTCCAGACTGCAGGACCCCGGGCCAGCACAATCACACTGACTCAAGGGGGGACATTTACCAAAATGGATTCGTAGAAAAAAGGTGTATTCGTAGGCAGAAATACACCTTTTTTTTACGAATTTGTATTTTCGGGATTTACAATCCCAAAAATACAACAATTCGTAGTCCTAAAGATGGAACATTCGTATTTGTATTTACAAATACGAATGTCTACACCATCGATAGGATACGACAGAAATCACCATTCAAAAGAATGGTGGTTTCTGATTTACTAAGCAGCCGTACTGATAATACGGCTGCTTAGTGGTGTGAAACACCCACGCAAATACGACAGGAAAATAGAACACCATTTTCCTGTCGTATTTGCTTTAAGCCTGCACGGATCAGTCAGATCCGTGCAGGCTTCAGTGTAAAAAAAATAGAAAAAAAATTAAATATAAAAAAAAAACGGCGTGGGGTCCCCCCCACAGCCGTAACCAGCACCAGGCTGACGGAGCCTGGAGCCGGTAATTAAAAATCAGGGAACCCGACAAATATTTACAAATATGAATGTCTACACCATCGATAGGATACGACAGAAATCACCATTCAAAAGAATGGTGGTTTCTGATTTACTAAGCAGCCGTACTGATAATACGGCTGCTTAGTGGTGTGAAACACCCACGCAAATACGACAGGAAAATAGAACACCATTTTCCTGTCGTATTTGCTTTAAGCCTGCACGGATCAGTCAGATCCGTGCAGGCTTCAGTGTAAAAAAATAGAAAAAAAATTAAATATAAAAAAAAAAACGGCGTGGGGTCCCCCCCACAGCCGTAACCAGCACCAGGCTGACGGAGCCTGGAGCCGGTAATTAAAAATCAGGGAACACGACAAATAGGGGTTCCCCGATTTTTAACAACCAGCCCCAGGCTCCTGCTCTGGGGCTGGTTCCCAAAATACGGGGGACAAAATGACTAGGGGTCCCCCGTATTTCAAGAACCAGCCCCAGGCAAAACCAGCCAGCAGGGTAATGCCACAGCCGGGGGGAGACTTTTTATGCAAGTCACCCCGGCCAAAGCATTAACCCTACCGACCAGTCAGCCTGGCCAGGGGCCCTGGGGGAGTGGGGACCCCCCCAATAAAGGGGTCCCTCCCCTCCAGGACTTACCTGACCAGGCTGAAGCCTGGTGCTGTCCTCGATGCCCCTGGGCGGTGGGCATCGAGCTGATTATCGTGTAAAAAAAAAGATGAACCTATTGTTTTTTACTGTGGCACTACAAGTGCCAGCAAGCCTCCCCAGCAAGCTGGGACTTGGAGAACCACAAGTCCCAGCCTGCTGGGCATTAAAGGGCCCGCTGGCACTTGTAGTTCCACAGTTAAAAAAATAGTGCACAAAACACACTGACACACTTTTAAAATAAAATTTTATTACATACAAAGCCCACACATACTAATACTTACCTATCTTCTTTCCGTAGGTATCCCTGGTCCTGTGTCGTCGTCTTCTGGTCCTGTGTCGTCTTCTTCCTCCATGTCGACCGTCGCTGTCGCCGTCCGGATCCGACGAAATCCATTTGGGAAGCTGTGGAAGGAAACCATACTCACCTGTCCCAGCGCGACGTAGTCCAGGTAAGTGTCTTGGCAAAAAAACAACCCGACAGCCCGAAACCAAGCGGACACGGAGACGCACAGTGTTTGTTTACATCGTGCGGCTCCGCCTCCCGAATGCTGCTATTGGCCGCCTTGCGGCCTATCGGCCAATCAGGAGCCGCTAGGCCGCAAGGCGGCCAATAGCTTTGGCCGGGGGGACTTGCATAAAAAGTCTCCCCCCGGCTGTGGCATTACCCTGCTGGCTGGTTTTGCCTGGGGCTGGTTCTTAAAATACGGGGGACCCGTATACATTTTGTCCCCCGTATTGGCTGGTTGTTAAAAATCGGGGAACCCCTATTTGTCGGGTTCCCTGATTTTTAATTACCGGCTCCAGGCTCCATCAGCCTGGTGCTGGTTACGGCTGTGGGGGGGACCCCACGCCGTTTTTTTTTTTATATTTAATTTTTTTTCTATTTTTTTACACTGAAGCCTGCACGGATCTGACTGATCTGTGCAGGCTTAAAGCAAATACGACAGGGAAAGCAAGGTGTATTTTCCTGTCGTATTTGCGTGGGTGTTTTACACCAATTAGCAGCCGTATTATCAGTACGGCTGCTTAGTAAATCAGAAACCACCATTCTTTTGAATGGTGATTTCTGTCGTATCCTATCGATGGTGTAGGACATTCGTATTTGTAAATACAAATACGAATGTTCCATCTTTAGGACTACGAATTGTTGTATTTTTGGGATTGTAAATCCCGAAAATACAAATTCGTAAAAAAAAGGTGTATTTCTGCCTACGAATACACCTTTTTTCTACGAATCCATTTTGGTAAATGTCCCCCTATATGCTAGTTTTGTGAGATAACATTGCATAACGGGATACAGTCACTAGGTCAACACCATTAGGTCGACATGCATTAAGCTCGATATGCAGGTAGGTTCACATGCAGAAAGGTCCACATGACTGTAGGTCGACATGGGTTAGGTTGACACAAGCATTAGGTCGACATGGGGAAGGTCCCTACCATCCACTAGGGGGTGGTGGGAGACATGGTGCTACGTTTCAGCGTCCATGTCGACTGTGTCGAAATTGTGGGGGGTGAATGGAAAAACCCCATGTCGACCTTTTGACTGTCGATCTTCCCCATGTCGACCTAATGCTCGTGTCAACCTAATGACCTTGTCGACCATCATGCTGTATACCCAATGACTTTTCATATGGCAACGCTTTAGCTTTCAAACTGCACCTCCAAAGCTTTATCAATGCAGATTTCCTGAGCAGCCCATCTCACTGGAGAGACCAACAGCCTCTGTGGACTAAGGCAATAGTGTTCAATTCCCTCTTTAGCACTGAATTCCACTGCAATTCATAGATTCATGCCAAGCTGGAGAACTAATAGTATAAGGAAAGCTCAATGCATTCGTTTTCAAAGGGAATGATGCATCCTATAATAAACTCGAGAGAATAAGGTCTGTATTAAACAGTATAAAGCTGCCCATACACGGTCCGTTTAACGGATCCGTTTGGGACTTATATAGTACGCATCGCATCGCATGCCTTGTGCATGCAGTGTGCATGCGATGCGATAAACAGCTAGTACAAAAAGTATGTGCAGCACATACTTTTTGTACCATACGATGAGATGCGCGGGAGCGCGCATCTCATAGTACAGAACGGATGGTATGGGAACGGACTGTCTATGGGCAGCTTAAGAGATTTATTGGCCATGTATACTTGCGTATACTTGGAATTTTTTGCGGTGACAGTGCAGCATCAAGCAGGACTTGATTTGAGCTGAACGCAGCTCCAACTGGGTGTTTTGAGTGACTTTCCCCCCATGGGGGTGGGGAGATAGGAGGGGCATGACATACATCACATACATTTCTCGTAATTAGAACAGTTCAAGTTAGGATTTGGGGCGATCAGAGTTGTTTAGTTGTTGGACAGTTATTGGAAAGAAGTTTTTCCTTGTTCTTGTCGTCCTTGCTGGGATGGACCTATAGCGCCTGCCTGACGGAAGGGGTTCAAACAGGCTGTGTCCATGGTGTAGCTTGTCCGCCGAGACCTTCCTGGACGTTTTTTGACCCTGGCTAGGAATAGTTCTTGGACCGCGGGGAGGTTAAAGAACTATTTAAGGCCCACACACACTGGGCGACTGAGCTGAAAGTCACTCAAAACACCCAGTTGGAGCGGCTTTCAGCTCAAAGCCGCCCAGTGTGTATGGCCCGGCGATGAGCACTGCTGTGTGCTCCCGCATCATCGCTGGGAAAGCCGCTCATCTGCTGTTAAAACCAGCAGATGAGCAGCTTTAAGGATGGCTTTGCATAGAGCTGCGCTATGCAAAGCTGTCCTCTCCGCGCTGAAGGAGATTGGGAAGGGGGAAAGCGGCTCAGTGTGTATGCATAGTCACTCAGTGTGTATGGACCTTTAGTATACAGTTTTCATATTCTTTCCATCTTAAAACAGAGGTTTACTTTGGAATTTTTACATTGTGATGAGACAGGTCTGCCAGGTCCATCTTGTTGAGTATAAGCAGATGAGGTTTAATTCCAAGGTACTCTTTAAAAAGAGGGTTCCGTCCAGATAATGGGATGTATCTTAGTCAAGGAAATAACCACTATAATTGTTCTTATAATAAAATAGACTGTCACTCTGTAAGAAAACTGTGCTCAGTAACCATCCAGAAACTTGCATGTACTGTAGTCACAATGTTCCTAATGCATCCGATTTCTAGTTGTCAAATGCAATATTATATTATTTTACCATGGGTCATAAAAAGGGAGTTGGCATACTTTAGCTTAAGTAAAGACCATTTAACATTATAAGATTAAAAGATGTATGTTGCTAGGCAAACAAGCAATGTATAGTTGAGATGTGCGACATTCTCAAAACTGGAAAATTCGCGTCTCACCCAAATTTGGCCTTTTACTTTTCTAGAAACAGAGAATATGATGGCAGATAAGAATCTAGTCCGACCCTTTTGTAACCATATTGTTACCTCAAACAATATTTGATCCTTATTTCTATGTCAGGATAACCATATAACTATCCCATGCATGCTTAAATTGGGTGTGGTATAGGGTTCCGACAGTCGGGATCCCAACTGGCCGGACTCAGACAGCATGGCGAGCGCAACAAAGCCCCCTGCGGGCTCACTGTACTCACCATAGAAAAAAGGGAAATGTGGGATCTAGACCAATCTGCGCAGAGCTGCCTATATTTCTGGTCCAAATGAAAAAAGCCCACCCGGACTTTTTATACAATTTAAAGGAGTGTAGGATATTTGAAATATAGAAATATGGGCGCTATGGAGATGTGTGGAGATAAATGAAGACTGATACTTCCCTATTCGTAATTTCCTGATATCTTCTTATCTCTTCTTGGTCCCGTGTTTGGAATATGAAAAGATAAGAAAAAAGAGGGACAAATCTCCTCGTGTAATCCTGTTTATACTGGGTGATTACAAGAACCTTCTATATCACAAAGTTGGTAATCCAATAGCCTATGATATTAGCTATTGAGTTAAATGTGGATCAAATGAAATGTGGGGGTTCTTATCTCCCCCTTCCAAGTGCACTCACACAATAGTAGAATGTTATGCAGCTTGTAACAAAAATCTTGTATTCAAACAGGAACTGTATCCAAAAATAATGTGTTGGGGGTAGGTCCCCCTCCCGGTTTACTCACTCAGAACTGGAGTACAGATCGCATGTAGTCTGGGTCTTTCTCCAGATATCCGACGTCCTTGATGGGAGTGTGGGTAAATTCGTTATATCTAAAAGATGACACTGGTGGATACTGTATATAATACAACAGATATCCTTTTTATTTAATTGATTAACATACGTGTCACTTTTAACATAAAATCCATACAAAAAGCCTCTGAGAATACTTTACCTATCTTGGACCGGTATTAACCAAAATTCTAAAGGTGTTTAAAGTGGGCAGGCTAAATGGGGCCCCGTTTGTGCCTGACCACCTGAATTCTGGTGTTCCCGTCCTGTAGGTCCAAAGTATCCAGTAAGCATCCAAAACAGTTTAAAATTCCAGAGAGGATAGTCCACCTTTAGAATTTTGGTTAATACCGGTCCAAGATAGGTAAAGTATTCTCAGAGGCTTTTTGTATGGATTTTATGTTAAAAGTGACACGTATGTTAATCAATTAAATAAAAAGGATATCTGTTGTATTATATACAGTATCCACCAGTGTCATCTTTTAGATATAACGAATTTACCCACACTCCCATCAAGGACGTAGGATATCTGGAGAAAGACCCAGACTACATGCGATCTGTACTCCAGTTCTGAGTGAGTAAACCGGGAGGGGGACCTACCCCCAACACATTATTTTTGGATACAGTTCCTGTTTGAATACAAGATTTTTGTTACAAGCTGCATAACATTCTACTATTGTGTGAGTGCACTTGGAAGGGGGAGATAAGAACCCCCACATTTCATTTGATCCACATTTAACTCAATAGCTAATATCATAGGCTATTGGATTACCAACTTTGTGATATAGAAGGTTCTTGTAATCACCCAGTATAAACAGGATTACACGAGGAGATTTGTCCCTCTTTTTTCTTATCTTTTCATATTCCAAACACGGGACCAAGACGAGATAAGAAGATATCAGGAAATTACGAATAGGGAAGTATCAGTCTTCATTTATCTCCTCACTGTACTCACCAAGCTGCGGGCACGGTGGCTCGCTACATTTCACAGAGCAGGATCATTAATAGTGCTACAGTGCATGATGCCAAACTTATGGTTTAATGGTCACTACAGACATACAAACCATTTGATCATTAGGAACAACAAGCTGGACCTAGGACTGAAAACCCCACAAAGGATTAATGCACAAAGCTGTGCCTTGCGCCAGCATGAGGCCATATTTAAGGATTAAGGGACAATGAAAATGGTTTGTATGGCTATTAGATCAAGGGAAATGCAGATGATCTGGGATCGACATATTAGTAAAGCACAAAACCTTATAATACCAATTCACACTGTGCCATACGACAAAATATCAGACCGTATGCGGTGATACTAAAGGGAATAAGGGATTTTGATAATTGTTTACACCCAAAAACAAACCATTAGCATATAAAGTAAAAGCAGATTATAGGACTTCCGGTTCCGGCAGCGGCATGAACAGCCGCGTGTGAGAGAGCTCCGCTGCCCGCCGGCTCACTTTCACCCTCTTCAAGGCTGTTTCAGCCTCCACATACAGCCACACTCACAGACCCGTATGGACAAGTTCCTGGAGGGAATGCCCGGCTCCAGGTACCGCGCGAACAAGGCTAGAACGCCAGGACTCACAACCTCCAAGATGCCTCCCAGATCCAAGCCACCTTCACCCTCAGCCGCAGACAGCTACACGGAGGATTCTCAGCCAGCCTCCCCAGCATCTGACCTTAACGTAACCACCACAACCTGAGGAACTGGTGACTTATGGGGACATGTTGGGCGCAATTAGGGCTGCAATGGCTCCCCTGCTGCAAGATCAGACAGATAAAATAGACAGAAGAAGAAAAAAGTCACTTTGTGACAGAAAAAGGAAGAACAGCAAAGGCTTTTTGGGGCACTAAAGATAAAATAAACAAGCAGCTAGCCCAGCTGCATAAGCCTGTGGTAGAAGCTGAATTCAGGGTTGGGGAGTGCTTTCAAGATGTGGCAGAAATAAAAACCCTTAGTAAAGCAACATTCCACAGACATACTAGGTACAAGATCTGGAAAATAGATCCAGAAGGCAAAACCTACGATTATTGGTTTACCAGAATCTATAAAAGGGGCAGACCTTTTCCAGTTTATAAAAATCAAGCTGCCAGAGCTACTTAACATCCAGGACTGCTGCTCAGATATGGTGATAGAGCGCGCACACACTCTAGGGCCACAACGGCCCAAGACCCAGAGCGGTTATTTTCAAAACACTTAATTACCTACATAAAGAACTTATCTGGACAATGTCCCGCAGACACAGGGATTTATCTTGGGAGGGGACACCAAATCCTAATTTTTCAAGTTTACACTCCAGAACTGATGAAACAGAGAAGATAGTTTTCACCAATTTGTTCCTGGCTTATTAGGCTGGAAAGGAAGTTTGCACTAATGTATCTAGCGAGACTCAGGATATATGATAGGTCCTCATATAAGGACTTTAGGTCAGCACGGGATGCAGAAGGTTTTTTGATGGAAGAACACAGCTCAGACCAGCAGAATACACATGTCAGATTGCAAGTGACTCCCCCACTCGACTAAAGAGACATGTTCTTCCTGCTTATTCTCTACATTGTAGAAGTTCATGGACTTGATGTGGTCTATATTTTTGTGATTTCACCTTGATAGTTACCACGTTGAAAACCCCAGCTGGGCCGAATCACACTTCTTTACCCTACTGGTTTGTGTTATAAGCTAACAAAGCATTAGGAAATGTTTGTTTTAAGACGGTCAAATGTTTAATTAGTTAAATATTATAAGTGAGTCGGTAGGTGTAGGAGTCTACGCAGAAAGTTATAAAGGTGAGATGTGTTACTCTCACCTTTTACGTTATGGAAGCACGCCTTTATGGCTATTCAGATACAGTTTTTTATTGTTTTGTCTACCCCACTCTCCGGTTACCCACCCTTCTCCCCAACACCCCCTCAGGAAAGAAAGCAGCTCCTATTGTACATTTGTATTAATGCATAAACCGGAATATTGTTGTCAAGGTAGTCATTCAATCCATATTCAGCCACTATGGCGATTAACATAGGGAGCTGGAATGTGGGCGGGATCAACTCCCCTGTGAAACGAAAGAGAATTTTAGTGCATTTGAACAAACTCAGTCTTGATTTGGTGTGTATTCAGGAATCGCATTTGCTACCTCAGGAAACAGTCAAACTCAATATGATGAAGTGGAAACTTCTGGCATCTTCCCCTTACACATCAAAAGCGAGAGGTGTAGTTATTCCAGCCAAAAATAATTTAGACATAGAAGTGGTTAAGGTCATCTCGGACCCTCAGGGCCGATTTGTGTTGTGCCAACTAAAATTTGATCACCAAGAATTTGTATGTATTAATGTGTATGCTCCTAATCAGTATTCCAATCCCTTTTTTAGGTAATTGATCGCTGTTATGTCCCCATTTTTGCACCTGCCAATGATATTATGTGGAGACCTAAACCTAGTCTCTTCTAACCACCTAGATAGACAAAAGCACCATACCTCTCCCCGCAGACTTCCCAAATTTGGCATCCCCAAATTCTGTGAGCAACTACAGATGCTAGACACATGGAGAGTGATGCACCCAAGAGAGCAGAATTACTCGTGTCTGTCTGCAGCCACGAACAGAATGTCCCGCATTGATTATATCTTTTTGTCCCATTTTCTCCTCCCCAAAGTAGAGTTTGCGGAGATGGCTCCGATTGTACTCTCGGACCACGCTGTGGTATACATTAAACTTCACCTCACCAAAAAACTGGCCACCCCCCCATCTTGGAGATGTCCCATAGCATTGGCATCATCTGTACACCTTAGAAATGCAGTTAAAACTGCTTGGGACAACTATGCTAGAGAGAACCGTGAGGCCGAGGAGGTAGACCCCTACTGTTCTGGCAGGCGTCTAAAGCCACGATCAGGGGAGAAAATGATCTCCCAGATGTTACATCTAAAAAAGAAAGTAAAGCAAGAGCATTTACGAGCTCAGCTGAAACTTGGCGACGCCTTCCGGGACTTTAGGACTTCCCCTTCTCCCACCACTAAATAGCTATCTATCTGCAAAAAGGACTTGTGAAGCCTCAATAGAGAGATCAGAATCCATATATTCATTTGCTAAAAGAGCGAGATTCCATAGATTTGGAAACAAATCAAGTAAACTACTCTCCTCACTACTACAGGGACAAAGGCCCCCTGCGACAATAAGACCACTACGCAACTCTCTTACAACATCTAATACCCAGACAGCACAGGTTTTTTGCTACTTTTATACTAACTTATACTCCAAACCAACCTCTGATCATACTATCAAATTTTGGGAAACTATCACACCACCCCAGATCTCTGAAGAGGATTCGAATTTCCTTACCCAGGAAATCACTTTTCAAGAAGTAGCCAAAGCTTTATCTAATCTTAAATTAGGTAAAGCACCTGGTCCGGACGGACTTACACCAGAATACTATAAACGGTTATCACGGAAATTAGTCCTGATTCTTACAAAGGTGTTTAATACTATAATGTCATCCAACACGATCCCTAGTCACTTTAATTCGACCATACTCAGAGTGATACCTAAGCCAGGCAGGGACTTATCCTCTCCCAGTTCTTATAGATCAATTTCTTTATTGAATATTGATTACAAGTTGCTCATGAAGATTATGGCAGAACGTCTCAAGCAAATCCTACCCAAGCTAATACATAAAGACCAGACTGGTTTTGTCATAGGGAGGAGCTCTTTGATTAACATCAGACGAGTGTTGGGAGCGGTCAATGCTTCCCAGTGTGCTGTGTCGGAGGACCCAAAAGCTATTCTATCTTTAGATGCTGAAAAGGCCTTCGATATGGTGCACTGGGAACACCTGCATCACACATTGAAACGCTTTGCTTTCCCAGAGACCTTTGTACGCTTCCTATCAACGGTATATGAGGGTGCCTCCTCCCGGATTATAAGTAATGGCCTACTGTCGGATCCATTGCCCATTTTGAGAAGAACGAGGCAGGGATGCCCCCTCTCACCATTACGGTTTGCTTTGGCTCTTGAGCCATTAGCTATACATCTAAGAGAATCCCCAGAATTGCAGGGGATTCAGATTCGTAATATAGACCTTTGTGTATCCTTATTCGATGACATGTTGTTGTTTCCGTCATATCCACAGTACGCCATTCCATTGATATTCCGAATGTTACATAACTTTGGTACCTTCTCGGGATACAAAGTCAATGTAGACAAAATCAGAGCTACTACTTTTAAAAGCCCCCCCACCCACATTCCCACCTACTGATATATTACACTCAATAAAAATTCAAACATCCCATATTAAGTACTTGGGCATACAAATCCTTAATAGGCTATCAGATTTATATAGGAGAAATCATCCCCCAATTATGTCAAAAATCCTGAAGACACTCCACGACTAGACTTCCCTGCCCCTTTCCCTTCTGGGAAGAATTGAAGTTGTGAAGTCAGTGAAAATCCCGAGAATAATGTATCCAATGCAAATGCTCCCAACAAAAATCCTGTCCTCCGATGTTAAAACCTTAACACAGGCCTGCTCCAAATTCATATGGAATGGTAAGAAGCCTAAGATCTCCCTGGTGAAGTTAAACCTTTCTAAAGTTAATAGAGGTTTGGGACTCCCGGACATTACAAATTATTCCTGCTCTCTACTAACTTGAGTGGGGGTGGGATGGCTGCAGGAGGCCGACTTGTATTCTTTATTTGAATTGGACAAGGCTGTCCTCTTCCCGTACTCGCCCAAAGCCCTTATACACGTACCGAAGAAACAAATCCCATCACACGTATATAGCAACCCCTTGTTTCAGGATATGCATAGTGCATGGCACTTCATATGCTCTAAGATTGACCTAGACCCACTGTCTACGGAATGGATACCTATATGTGGCAATCCACTGTTCCCTCCGGGAATAAATAACCCAATTTTCAAGAGACTTGAGCGCAAGTCTCAAAAAACTAAATATACCCGGTGTTTGACCCAGGAGGAAAGACTTTATCGTTTACCACTCTTAAGGACAAATTTGGGCTACCAAATAATGCTCTTCCCAATAATCCAAATTCAACACTTCGTGCAATCTTTACCAACCCAAAATATTATGTCATCATCCCATTCCCTGCTCCACACTTGGGTGAATAAAATCCAGACCGACACCTTTAAATCAAAACTCATTTACACAGAGATGCAGAAGAATCCTTTATTTGTATTACAAGAAAAGACGAGGGATTCGTGGGTGCAAGACATCCCATCCCTACAAGTATCTGATATATTCAAGTACTATGAATCATCTATGAAAACTCTCCAATCTTCAGCCTTGCAAGAGACACATTAGAAGACCATTCATGGAGCTTTCTTGTTGCAGAGACAGCGAAGCTACTTTGACCCCAATGAGACGGAAAGAGGTCTCAAATGTGGCTATTATTCTGCATCTCTGTTCCATAACTTCTGGGACTGTGGGTACATAAAAAAGTTTTGGTTCAAGATTATACACTATATACAGAAGAACTTTTCCTAAAAAGTTAAACTTCAACCCATACCAGTAATATTCCTAAATTTTGACACATGGCAACTAAATAATAGCCAAAGACAACTCATACCATTTCTGACAATTTTGTTTACAGTGGCAAAAAAGGCAATATAGAAGTCTTGGATCACCAACCATAAACCAAACTTACCAGATGTGGAAGAATTATTAAATAGTTATAGGACTAGACAGATATAACAATATACAATCCATTCAATCGCTAAAGAAATCTTTCTTGAGGAAGTGGGAAGCATACATCAGAACTAAAACCTTGGCCACTCAAAATTCTAGAATCCCTTGACCTCCACCCGGTTATAGAATGATTAGACCCATGGAAACTGTTATGATCTGGGGGGGCAACACAGAATTGTTATAAAAATGTGTACTAATTGCTATGTTGTTATGTTCATACTTTAAAGGCTATACCCTCTATTCAGAGGAACACCCAATAATCAGTATTACCTTCCCAAACCTGCGGATCGCATATGTTAATCTTTCATCTGATATGGTAATTATTGTACTTAGACAAGTGGTATAATATGACGGTACAGACCGCATTGCCTCCTGTTACTAAACTGCGTTTTCCGAACCTCCCCCCCCCCCCCCCCCCCCCCCCTCTTTCACGTCCCCTTTTATTACTCTTTGTTGAATATAAATTTTATTTAGGAACCGTTCAGTCTATATAATATTTAAAATACTGCATGAGGAGAAGAGGTTAAGTTTATAAAAGGTTACTGAGAATGTTGCATATCCATAAAGCCAGCAGGCTGGCAAATTGCTACTCCTTTTTACATCATTGTTTAATTGTATGTACGCTCTCACTCATTCCCTCCCAAGTTGTCATACTTTTTGATTGTCGGTTCACTACTGTAAGTGACAAAATTTATGTTGTGATTTAATGTAAAACCAACCAAATAAAAATATTTAAGAAAAAACAACAGATTATAGGACTGAAACCAGCAGGTAGGCAGTTTATAGTGCATGAGGTCAAACTTTCGGTTTTATGATCAAGAGAGTCATACAATACATTGGATAATAAGGAAAAACTGGACATAGGACTGTAACAACCAGAAAAGCAGCTTAAAAGCAATATTACTTATGGCACTACATAACATAGTTTTAGAGACCTTCTAAATAACAAGATTTTAAATGAAAGCAAGCTAAAAATTGGATGGGTTATGGTATGCAGGGCTAGTATTCTTAAATGGAAATATTTACCTGTGCTTTGAAATTCATAAACTTCTGTTCCAGCATCTTCAGAGACACTGCACTGCATCCTGAAGACCTCTTGTACGTCCACCAACAAGCCTTACATTATATCCAGTGTTAGAAGACATTTGCTTTCTCTTGGTCAATGGATACCCAAAAACCTCAATATTCAATTGAGTAGCTGCCCTAGTGAGAAGTGGAAACAATAAAAATTAAACAATACCAATGACACGTTTTATACTGATTAAGCACCCTACAGGAAGTTAGAGAACTGGATATACACTGAGTGGCCAAATTATTGACACTTATATGCAGATCGGCCATAACTTCAAGTTGTTGCTGCTAGAGGGCCAGATAGCTATAATAAAGGGAATGCAGGACAAACGAAGCATCAATTGCACGGTGTTGCTTGCAAAGAAATGGGTAAAAACGTGAATAACCGAGTTTGAACACGGGATGATTGTAGGCGCTTGAACCGTTAGAACCAGTTTCAGCAAAACAGCTGCACTTGTACTTCAAAGCAGCAGTTATTAATGTTTACAGAGAGTAGACTACCAAGCAGAAAACCTGGTCTCATCGTCAGGCTTGTGGTCGTCACAAACTACTGAATCTGTCCAGTCCAACAGAAGAGCAACATGACATCAAATTGCGGAAATCTTGATCAAGGAGCAACTGTGAAGGTCTCTGAACGAAACTTAGCCGTATAGGATATGGAAGCCGATGACCTGTTCGAAAGCCTCTACTGTCTGTCTTGAACAAGAGCAGACGTCTCCAGTTCATAAGAATTGGACAGTAGACAGCTGGTAAAGGTTCATGTGGTCCGATGAAAAGTGTTTTCAATTACACCATGCAGATGGCAGGGTGCGAGTATGGAGAATACAGCACAAAAGCATGGACCCCAACTGCATTTCCACAACACTTCAAGTGGGTAGAGACAATCTTATGGTTTGGGGGGATGTTTTCTTGGCATTGGTTGGGTCATTTGATTCCTGTGGAACAACGTCTGAATGACCAAGGGTATTTGAGTGTTATCGCAGATCAAGTACATCCTGTTATGTTAATGGGGTATCCTGCTGCAAGAGTTTTCTGAGGTGGCTACTTCAGAAATAGTTGTAATTCCATTGGGTGTTACACCCGGACATTGTACCATGATAAAATTGAGAATGGCTGTAAGATATCTTTTTGAGTTGAGATGGGGTGGGAAAGGATGAAGTTTTCCACGTGTTGTAGAACTGCAGGGAAAGTTTATCATTATAGGAGGTCATGGTGGACTGTTTTTCCAACTAGAGAAGGTTGTAACAGTTCATTGAGGGTAGGAGGGTTTTTGGAGGTCCAGTGAATTAGGATGAGTTTTTTTAGAGATTGTTAAAATTCTAATAAGGAATGGTTGTGGAAGCCTCTGTCTGTAGATTCCCCGAAAAAAAGTGTAAGAAAACATAAGCAAGAAGGTCGAATAAGCAGCTTATTGATGAATGAGGTGACCTTATGCCAGAAACGTTTTATTTTTCCACAATGCTGGAAGGTAGCTGAAGAGTGATGGCATTTCTGACAAGTACCTGTTTCCTCTAATACAAAGTGCTTTCTTTGAGCCAGAGATATGTACGCCCTATGGAGAAAGCAGAAGGGTACCTCCTGAAGATATGCAGATTCGAGGTGTTGTAGGCCATATCGTAGTTCTTTCATAAATAGGTCATTTCTGTTATGTGAGGAATAAATGGAGTCCAAGGTGTTATAAAATTAGTCCATGTAGTGGTAGCAGCAGTATCTATCAATTGAGAGTAAAGAATCTTGGTATGATACCGTTTGGTAAGTAGCAGCCTCAACTGAGTGTTTATAGGATCAGGCGAACTCTGAAAATATCCCGGTTTGTGGAGAGACAAAACATGACAACGTAACTGCAGGTACATGTAAAATTGTTGAGAAGAGATTGTAAATTGCTCTTGGAGAGCAGAGAATGGATACAGATGTCCCCCAGGATCAAAGACATTGGATAGAACATCAAGACCGTTTTCCTTCCAGTGGTAGAAAGTTAATAGAGAATGGGGGGGAGGGGGATAACACAGGGTTACCCCAGACATGGACATATGGAGAACTATGATGATTCCGATGTAATTTTATGTTTAAAGAGAGCCATGTGGAATATGTGTCTCTGAACATGATGTTAGGTTTAAAGTCAGTGGGAATGCTACGGAGATCAGAATGTAGAAGGCCAGCAGGAGAGTATGGGTAAAAGAGGGCTTGGTCCCCAAATTAGTTTTATTATCACAGGAACACTGGAAGCTGGGTTTGACACAAAAAGCAGCATATCATCTGCAAAGAGAGATACCTTAAGGAATTGGAAAGTGCAGTTCATCTGATATGGTATCAGATTCCTCATACCACCTCTACTAACAGAGTCCATGTCAAGAAGAATCCATGCAGTATTAAGGACAAAAGGTGGCCCAACATTGTATTGAGGGCATGGCTACTCAGTGTATAGTAAATAAACCTGGACTGTATCTTAAAAACTTTTGTATTCGGATTAAGTAAAGCAAGCTAAACACAGTACTGAAGCCGCCAGGATGGCAGCTTACAGCACAACACCACAAAGCATGATGCCTTATGATCAAGGACTGAAAACCGTATACTATTAGTATTTGCTCTAAGCAAAAAAATTGCTTAGAGCATATATAAAGTTAATGGTCCAAGGGACCTTTAACTTTATAAAGATAAGTACTACTTTGTGACTATCCCATCACATATTATGCTTTTAAGCTAACCCACCCCCCTATTGTCCAAGGCCTGTTAGGGTGTCAGAAGCAAGAGTGAGTGGTGTGAGAGACAGGTGTCAGAAAGAGCAAAAGAGGAGCTAGAAAGTGGGAGAGGGGTGGTCAGGGAAAGAGCTTTGTGGAATAAGAGGTAATGAGAGAACGAGAGGTGCAAGAGAAAGCGTTCTGATAGAGAAAGGGGGATGAGGAAGAGAAGGATTGCGAGCAGGAGTAACAATGTCAAAGACAGACTGGATCAAGAGTCAGTGTCAGAGAGAGGAGGGGAGAGTGGGGGTGTCACATAGACAATGAAAGAGTATGTCATAGAGAAAGGGGTTAGACAGAGAGAGGATGTCAGAGAGCTAGAGAGATGATGCCGTGGAGAGGAGGGTGGTAGAGCAAGGGAGAGACTGCCAGAGAGAGAGGAAAGAGGGGAAACTGGAGTAGAGAGGGGAGAAAGACCAGGGGCTGAGAGAGATGAGTGGCGAGATGGAGTAAGAGTGAGGGTTGAAAGAAGGGGCAAGGGGGAAGAGAGGACGGGAGTGGAGTACAAGGGTAGAGAAAGGATAGACAGCAGCTAAGAGAGTGGGTGACAGACAGTGGGTGGGGGCAGAGCATGGGAGAGAGAAAGGGGGGCCTGGGACAGAGCAAAAGAGGAAGGACAGGGTGGGGGCGAGAGGGTGAGCCAACAGGAGATGAGAGAAGTTAAGGAAACAGTGAGGTGATGGCGCTAAGCTGGCAGGTGTGAGACGATGGGGCGGGAGGGTGAGGTGACTAGGGGTGAGAGGGGGCGAGGTGAAGGGGTGATTCCACAGGGAGCGAGAGGAACTTTGTGGAATAAGAGGTAATGAGAGAACGAAAGGTGCCAGAGAAAGCGTTCTGATAGAGAAAGGGGGACAAGGAAGAGAAGGGTTGCGAGTAGGAGTAAGAATGTCAGGGAGAGAATAGAGGAAGAGCCAATGTCAGAGAGAAAGGGGGAGTGGAGATGTCACAAAGACAACAAAAGAGTACATCGTGGTGAGAGAGGGGGTAGACAGAGAGAGAGAGAGAGAGAGAGAGAGAGAGGGTGTCAAGGAGAGAGCTAGAGAGACGATGCCATGGAGAGGAGGGTGGTAGAGCAAGGGAGAGACTGCCAGAGAGGGAGGAAAGAGGGGAAACTGGAGTAGAGAGGGGAGAAAGACCAGGAGCTGAGAGAGATGAGTGGCGAGATGG
The DNA here is from genome assembly GCF_055691185.1 of Crinia signifera. Lineage (NCBI taxonomy): Eukaryota > Metazoa > Chordata > Amphibia > Anura > Myobatrachidae > Crinia > Crinia signifera. The sequence goes on from NW_028142050.1 coordinate 206,561, forward strand.
AGTAAGAGTGAGGGTTGAAAGAAGGGGCAGGGGAAATAGAGCAGGGCAGGGGGGTACAAGGGGAGAGAAAGGACAGACAGCAGCTGAGAGAGAGGGTGACAGACAGGTGGTGGGGGCAGAGTATAGGAGAGAGAAAGGGGATTGGGACAGAGCAAAAGAGCAAAGACAGCGAGAGGGTGAGCCAACAGGAGGCAAAAGGGGTTAAGGCAACAGTGAGGCAACGGTGCTAAGCTGGTGTGAGTGAGACGGTGGGGTGAGAGGGTGAGGTGACTAGGGGTGAGGGGGTGGGGTGATGGGGTGATTGCACAGGGGGCAAGAGTAGCTTTGTGGAGAAAGAGGTAATGAGAGAATGAGAGGTGCAAGAGAAAGTGTTCCGATAGAGAAAGGGGGATGAGGAAGAGAAGGGCTGCGAGGAGGAGTAAAAATGTCAGGGAGAGACTGAAGCAAGTGTTAGTGTCAAAGAGAGAAGGGGGGAGTGGTAGTGTTGCAAAGACAATGAAAGAGCGTGTTGCGGAGAGAAAGAGGGTAGACAGAGAGAGAGGGTGTCAAGGAGAGAGCTAGAGAGATGATGCTGGGGAGAGGAGGGCGATAGTACAAGGGAAAGACTGCCAGAGAGGGAGGAAAGAGCGGAAACTGGAGTACAGAGGGGAGAAAGACCAGGGGCTGAGAGAGATGAGTGGCAAGATGGAGTAAGAGTGAGGGTTGAAAGAAGGGGCAGGGGGAACAAAGCAGGGCAGTGGGGTACAAGGGGAGAGAAAGGATAGACAGCAGCTGAGAGAGAGAGTGACAGACAGGGGGCGGGGGCAAAGCATGGGAGAGAGAAAGGGGGTCCTGGGACAGAGCAGAAGAGGAAAGACAGGGAGAGGGTGAGCCAACACGAGGCGAGAGTGGTTGAGGCAACAGTGAGGCGACGGGGCTAAGCTGGCGGGGGTGAGACTATGGGGCGAGAGGGTGAGGTGACTAGAGATGAGAGGGGGTGAGGTGATGGGGTGATTGCACAGGGAGCAAGAGGAGCTTTGTGGAGAAAGAGGTAATGAGAGAACGTGAGGTGCAAGAGAAAGCGTTCCGATAGAGAAAAGGGGATGAGGAAGAGAAGGGTTGCGAGCAAGAGTAAGACTGTCAGGGAGAGACTGGAGCAAGTGTCAGTGTCAAAGAGAGAAGGGGGGAGTGGAAGCGTTGCAAAGACAACGAAAGAGCATGTCGTAGAGAGAAAGAGGGTAGACAGAGAGAGAGGGTGTCAAGGAGAGAGCTAGAGAGATGATGCCGGGGAGAGGAGGGTGGTAGAGCAAGGGAGAGACTGCCAGAGAGGGAGGAAAGAGGGGAAACTGGAGTAGAGAGGAGAGAAAGACCAGGGGCTGAGAGAGATGAGTGGCAAGATGGAGCAAGAGTGAGGGTTGAAAGAAGGGGCAGGGGGAATAGAGCAGGGCAGGTGGGTACAAGGGGAGAGAAAGGATAGACAGCAGCTGAGAGAGAGGGTAACAGAAAGGAGGTGGGGACAGAGCATGGGAGGGAAAAAGGGGCCAGAGGTAGAGCAAAAGAGGAGAGACAGGGTGGGGGCGAGAGGGTGAGCCAACAGGAGGCGAGAGTGGTTGAGGCAACAGTGAGGCGACGGGGCTAAGCTGGCGGGGGTGAGCCGATGGGGCGATAGGGTGAAGTGACTAGGGGTGAGAGGGGATGGGGTGACAGGGTGATTGAACAGGGAGTGAGAGGAGCTTTGTGGAGAAAGGAGGTAATGGGAGAACGAGAGGTGCAAGAGAAAGCGTTCCGATAGAGGAAGGGGGATGAGGAAGAGAAGGGGTTGCGAGCAAGAGTAAGACTGTCAGGGAGAAACTGGAGCAAGTGTAAGTGTCAGAGAGAAAAGGGGGGAGTGGAAGTGTTGCAAAGACAACGAAAGAGCATGTCGCAGAGAGAAAGAGGGTAGACAGAGAGATGGTGTCAAGGAGAGAGCTAGAGAGATGATGCCGGGGAAAGGAGGGTGATAGTACAAGGGAGAGACTGCCAGAGAGGGAGGAAAGGGGAAACTGGAGTAGAGAAGGAAAAAAGACCAGGTGCTGAGAGAGATGAGTGGCGAGATGGAGTAAGAGTGAGGGTTGAAAGAAGGGGCAGGGGGAATAGAGCAGGGCAGGGGGGAACAAGGCGAGAGAAAGGATAGACAGCAGATGAGAGAGAGGGTAACAGAAAGGAGGTGGGGACAGAGCATGGGTGAGAGAAAGGGGCTTGGGACAGAGTGAAAGAGTAAAGACAGGGTGGGGGCGAGAGGGGGTGAGTCAACATCAGTGAGAGGGCTTGAGGTAACAGTGAGGCAACAGGTGTAAGCTGAGAGGGGTGAGGTGACTAGGGAGAGACCCTCACTTTCTCGCCCCATCGTCTCACCCCTGTCAGCTTACCCCCGTTGCCTCACTGTTACCTCAAGCCCTCTCACTGATGTTGACTCACCCCCTCTCGCCCCCACCCTGTCTTTACTCTTTCACTCTGTCCCAAGCCCCTTTCTCTCACCCATGCTCTGTCCCCAACCCTGGTCGGTCAGCCTCTCTCTCATCTGCTGTCTATCCTTTCTCTCCCCTTGTACCCCCCTGCCCTGCTCTATTCCCCCTGCCCCTTCTTTCAACCCTCACTCTTACTCCATCTGGCCACTCATCTCTCTCAGCACCTGGTCTTTCTCCCCCTCTACTCAAGTTTCCCCACTTTCCTCCCTCTCTGGCAGTCTCTCCCTTGTACTATCACCCTCCTTTCCCCGGCATCATCTCTCTAGCTCTCTCCTGGACACCATCTCTCTGTCTACCCTCTTTCTCTCTGCGACATGCTCTTTCGTTGTCTTTGCAACACTTCCACCCCCCCCTTTTCTCTCTGACACTGACACTTGCTCCAGTCTCTCCCTGACAGTCTTACTCTAGCTCGCAACCCCTGCTCTTCCTCATCCCCCTTCCTCTATCGGAACGCTTTCTCTTGCACCTCTCGTTCTCCCATTACCTCCTTTCTCCACAAAGCTCCTCTCACTCCCTGTGCAATCACCCTGTCACCCCATCCCCTCTCACCCCTAGTCACTTCACCCTCTCGCCCCAACGTCTCACCCCCGCCAGCTTAGCACCGTCGCCTCACTGTTGCCTTACCCCCTCACACTTCCTGTTGACTCACCCTCTCCCCGTCTTTCCTCTTTTACTCTGTCCCAGTACCCTATTTCTCTCTCCCATACTCTGCCACCACCACCTGTCTGTCACCCGCTCTCTCAGCTGCTGTCTATCCTTTCTCTCCCCTTGCATCCCCTGCCCTGCTCTATTCCTCCTGCCCCTTCTTTCAACCCTCACTCTTACTCCATCTGGCCACTCATCTCTCTCAGCCCCTGGTCTTTCTCTCCTCTCTACTCCAGTTTCCCCTCTTTCCTCCCTCTCTGGCAGACTCTCCCTTGCTCTACCACCCTCCTCTCTCCGGCATCATCTCTCTAGCTCTCTCCTTGACACCCTCTCTCTCTGTCTACCCTCTTTCTCTCTGCGACATGCTCTTTCGTTGTCTTTGCAACACTACCACTCCCCCCTTCTCTCTTTGACACTGACACTTGCTCCAGTCTCTCCCTGACAGTCTTACTCTTGCTTGCAACCCTTCTCTTCCTCATCCCCCTTTCTCTATCGGAACGCTTTCTCTTGCACCTCTCATTCTCTCATTACCTCTTTCTCCACAAAGCTGCTCTTGCTCCCTGTGCAATCGCCCCATCACCTCACCCCCTCTTACCTCTAGTAACTTCACCCTCTCGCCCCATAGTCTCACCCCCGCCAGCTTAGCCCTGTCGCCTCACTGTTGCCTCAACCACTCTCGCCTCCTGTAGGCTCACCCTCTCCCTGTCTTTCCTCTTCTGCTCTGTCCCAGGACCCCCCTTTCTCTCTCCCATGCTTTTCCCCGCCCCCTGTCTGTCACCCTCTCTCTCAGCTACTGTCTATCCTTTCTCTCCCCTTGTACCCCACTGCCCTGCTCTATTCCCCCTGCCCCTTCTTTCAACCCTCACTCTTACTCCATCTTGCCACTCATCTCTCTCAGCCCCTGGTCCTTCTCCCCTCTGCATTCTAGTTTCCCCCATTCCTCCCTCTCTGGCAGTCTCTCCCTTGTACTATCACCCTCCTCTCCCTGGCATCATCTCTCTAGCTCTCTCCTTGACACCCTCTCACTCTGTCTACCCCCTTTCTCACCGCAACATGCTCTTTCGTTGTCTGTGCGACGCCTCCACTCCCCCTTCTCTCTCTGACATTGACACTTGCTCCAGTCTCTCCCTGACATTCTTACTCCAGCTCGTAACCCTTCTCTTCCTCATCCCCCTTTCTCTATCAGAACGCTTTCTCTTGCACCTCTCGTTCTCACATTACCTCTTTTTCCACAAAGCCCCTCTCACTCCCTGTGGAATCACCCCATCACCTCACCCCCTCTCACCCCTAGTCAGCTCACCCTCTCACCCAATAGTCTCACCCCTGCCAGCTTAGCCCCGGCACCTCACTGTTGCCTCAACCCCTCTCGTCTCCCGTTGGCTCACCCTCTCGCCCCCACCCTGTCTTTCCTCTTTTGCTCTGTCCCAGGATCCCCTTTCTCTCTGCCATGCTCTGCCCCCACCCCCTGTTAGTCACCCTCTCTCTCAGCACCCATCTATCCTTTCTCTCCCCTTGTACCCCACTGCCCTGCTCTATTCCCCCTGCCCCTTCTTTCAACCCTCACTCTTACTCCATCTCACCACTTATCTCTCTCAGTCCCTGGTCTTTCTCCCCTATCAAATCCAGTTTCCCCCCTTTCCTCCCTTTCAGTCAGTCTCTCCCTTGCTCTATCACCCTCCTATCCCCAGCATCATCACTCTAGCGCTCTCCTTGACACCGTCGCTCTATCTGTCTACCCCCTTTCTCTCTGCAACATGCTCTTTCACTGTCTTTGCAACACTTCCACTCCCCCCTTCTCTCCGACACTGACATTTGCTCCAGTCTCTCCCTGACAGTCTTACTCCTGCTCGTAACCCTTCTCTTCCTTGTCCTCCTTTCTCTATCAGAACACTTTCTCTTGTACCTCTCGTTCTCTCATTAACTCTTTTTCCACAAAGCCCCCCTCACTCCCTGTGGAATCACCCAGTCACCTTACCCCCTCTCACCCCTAATCACCTCACCCTCTCGCCCCATAGTCTCACCCCCGTCAGCTTAGCCCCGTCGTCTCACTGTTGCCTCAACCCCTTTCGCCTCTTGTTGGCTCACCCTCTCCCTGTCTCCTCTTTTGCTCTGTCCCAGGCCCCCCTTTCTCTCTCCCATGCTCTGCCCCCACCCAGTCTGTCAAACTCTCTCTCAGCTGCTGTCTATCCTTTCTCTCCCCTTGTACCCTACTGCCCTGCTCTATTCCCCACCCCCTTCTGTCGACCCTCACTCTTACTCCATCTCGCCACTCATCTCTCTCAGCCCCTGGTCTTTCTCCCCTGTGTACTCCAGTTTCCCCTCTTTCCTCCCTCTCACAGTCTCTCCCTTGCACTATCACCCTCCTCTTCCCGGCATCATATGTCTAGCTCTCCGACATCCTCTCTGTCTAACCCCTTTCTCTCCACAACACACTCTTTCGTTGTCTTTGCGACACCTCCACTCCCCCTTCTCTCTCTGACATTGACTCCTGCTCCAGTCTATCCCTGACATTCTTACTCCTGCTTGCAATCCTTCTCTTCCTCAACCCCCTTTCTCTTTCAGAATGCTATGTCTCGCTCCTCTCGTTCTCTCATCCCTTCTTTTTCCATGAAGCTTTCCCTGACCACCCCTCGCCTTCTTCTAGCTCCTCTCTTTTGCACTTTCCGACACCCTGTCAACCATGCCACTCACTCTTATTTCTACCACCCTAGCAGACATTGTAGTGACAGTAGGGGGATGGGGAAACTTAAAAGGATAATATGAGAAATTGGGAAAACAAATTAAAATCTATATTTACCTGTGCATCGAAATCCATAAAATTCTTGCCCAGCATCTTCAGAGACTCTGCAGAACTGTATCCTGTGTCCCACCACCAAGCTGTTCATAAAATCCAGAGTGATTGAAGACTTTGGCTTCCTCTTGCAACATTGCAAACTTTTTCCAAAAACCTCAATATTCAATAGAGTAGCTGCCCTAGTGAGAAGGGGGAAACCATTCAAGTAAGTTTTTGTATTAGTTTACAAACCTATCAAATTTAAACGCACAACACTGTACAGGAGGTCAATATACCGCATGATGTCATACAAAAACAGATATAGTTAATGTCGGGATTGCCCATAAGGGTACAGGGTAAACCCACAGTGGACAACTCTGTCCAAGGGCCCTCTTACTCTTCGAATAGGTTTCCAGAGTGGAAACTTGATATTATTATACATAACCCCAATTTATAAAAACACGCTTATACAATTTAGAAAACAATATATGAAACACAACTAAAGGCAGCCCAACAACTGTTCCCTGAAGGCTGAACAACATAAACTAGAACATACACCACAATAGTGGTATGGTGCCTGAATATTAGGATATATATTACAATATTAGGACTTGAACCAAAATTTAAGGTATTAAAGTCCAAACTCCAGTGAAGCAAAGAGGTATTCGTCCAATACGTGTTGTATTTGAATGATCCTGCAATAGGCTGGCACAGAATATACAGCAGATTGTTCCTCAATTTAGGGGCAGATTTATTAAGCTCGGTGAAGTGATAAAATGTCCGGTTTTTATCACCGACCAATCAGCTCCTAACTGTGAAGTTACAGGCTTAGTTTGAAAAATGACAGATAGGAGCTGATTGGCCGGTGATAAAAACCAGACACTATCACTTCACTGAGCTTATTAAATCTACCCCTCTGTTCTTTAAAAATAAACAGGTAATATACTAGGAAACTGAACTGATGCCTATCCTTTTAAAACATTGACATCAACTGATTTCATCATTCTGATTCACCCAAAAAGTTGGTTACATTGATGCCTATTCTTCCAGACTTATAGCATCAAATGTAACCTTTGAAGTGTAGCTCTGTCTCCTACATGCAATACCTTGATTCTGACTGGCAGAGCTACACTTCAAATGTTTAAATTGATGGCAATTATCTGGAATAGGCATACCTTACATTTTGGATGAAATCATTATATTGAGGCACCAAAGCATAGGCCACTAGCACTAAATTTTGGGATACAGACCCACGCAGAAAGAAACCCCAGGCAAAAGTGAGAAATTACACAGGTTTTAAAACAATCCCGGGTTCGTTTTTTTTGCCAAGATACATGTAGTATCCTAGCATTTAGGATGCCATCGGTCATAATACTTACCCCACCATCCCAAAAGGGAATATCTGGACAGGGTCTCTGACTGCACCCTAACCGCGCACCTGACCCTAACCCTTCCCACTAGTGCCTAATACTAAACCCTATAACACATCGCCAACATCTAACAACGATTGTCATTTTCTCCCATACATTTCCAGATTTTTGTTCCCAGATAAATCTTTGTGTGTACACATCTTAACCCCCCTTCCCTGGCTGCAATCTCAGCTGCCCTGATTACTTACCGAATGGGATTACGGCTGTCTGTATCCTGGCATCGGTGTCCTGTTCCATTCAGAGCTCCATCGCCAGTCTCGTGAGGGCAGTCGGGATGCTGGCATCTGTATACTGACGTGATTCTTCTAGCATGATCTTTGCTGACATGATTTTAAGGCATCCTGTTGAAAACAATTGAAAATGTACATGTGGATGAGATACAGGCTCAGTATGGCAAGGATAAGTCATATGCACAATATACTAATATTTTAGCTGTACAGAAACACTAACCATACGCTGCACAAAGCATCATTTAATATAAGGGAATGTTAGATGCAATACCAAGACAAGGCTGTAATCTGCTCCATTACCACAGTATTACATAAAACCATTGTTGTATTTGTTATTTTATTAATGTAGTTCACCCTGAGTGCTGAAGGACCAAGGACCAAGCAGCACACTCCAAGCAGCAGAAGTCTGTATCATTAATTATATTTCATAAGCAGTGAATGTGAGGCAAGATATGCAAATGTGTGTGTGTGTGTGTGTGTGTGTGTGTGTAGGGGGGGGGGGGGGGGGGGGATAACAAATAGAATGAATGCTGAGAATACATATAATGAATGGCTGGTATAAAAAAATTAAGGAGTAGGTGAAAGAAATTGCAGCTGGGAGGGGTAAAGTGGGGACTTTTTGAGCTCACCCTGTCTGAATACCAGCAGCTGGGATTACGATGTCGGTATACAGACCCCCGGGATCCTGGCCGCCAATGAGTCATACCGAACACATTTAAACTGTGGCGTAGAAAGGATAGGCTGTGATGAGGAAGGGTTGGGAGAGAATTCCACCATAGGGCAGTCATCCATATGTATTTCACTGATAGATATCTCTCTCGCTACCTATCTATCGATATAGATTTTTTATTTATTCATTAACAGTTTCTTATATAGAACAGCAAATTCTGTTGTGATTTAAATACATATACTCACAGGGCCTGCACTACTGTTGCTTCCTCATGGAGGTACAGGGAGTATGCACAAATAAAGCAGGCAGACAGGTACTGTATTAAGCCTTCGGGGGGGGGGGGGGGGCAGGGCACCTTAGAATGACACTCCTCCCCCAAAGGACTTAATAGAGGTAACACCTACAGCAGGCCCGGCCAACCTGTGGCTCTCCAGATGTTGCTAAACTACAAATCCCATCATGCCTTGACACAGTTTTGCTATAAGGTAGTGTTAAAACTGTGCCAAGGCATGCTGGGATTTGTAGTTTCACAACATATGGAGAGCCACAGGTTGGCCAGGCCTGAACTACAGGACGGGAAGTGCTTTCTGAACATACTGAAGTCCCTTCTGGGGGCTACACTACACTACATAATACATCATTACACTAGATACAACTACCTGCCACACTACATTCCTCACAACATTAAAACACTGCAGCCTGAGCCCCCCCTTCTAGTTAACTTACCATGATGCCAATGTGGGGCACCTGGTCCACTAGAAGAGTATATGGCAGCATACAATTTGTGACACCCTTATGGTGCATACACACTGTACAATTTTTTTGACCAATTTCATTGAAAGACATTTCCATTGAACCCAGTGTCCTGGACGAAAGATCTAGCTACAGTTTATAGGCTCTTTTTGAAAGATATCCAAACTGAGCTGCATGCACAGTTGACTAACAATCTTGATGAACAACTGGCGGGTATGCACATCATCATTCGTCGCAAACGCACTGAAAGATATTTTGACCAATTTCATTTAGAATTGCCGAAATTAACAAAGTTGGTCAAAAAAGTTGGTCAATAAAATTGTACAGTGTGTATGCACCTTTAAGGTGCATACACACCGTCCAATTTTTTGACCAATTTCGTTGAAAGACATTTCCCTTGAATCCAGTGTCCTGGACGAAAGATATTAACAACAGATGAAAGATCTAGCTACAGTTTATAGGCTCTTTTTGAAATATATACAAATTGAGCTGCATGCACAGTTGACGAACAATCTTGATGATTGCGCATCATCATCCGTCTGTCACCAATATCTTTCGTCAACATCTTTCATCCAGGACACTGGGTTCAATGGAAATGTCTCAACAAAATTGGTAAAAAAAAAAAAAAAAAAAAAAAAAAATTGTACAGTGTGTATGCACCTTTACTTACTCAAAAAGGAAAGCAGTCCGACTCTCAGAAATAAATTCCGCAGCCTTTAACTTAACAATCAGATTTGCACCAGTGGCAATCAGATCTGTAGTGTGTGACACTCAGCGTCAAACAAGTCTGCAGAGTGTGACACTCACCAATAACCCAGTAACAATCAGATATACAGACTGTGGCACTCAACAATCAGATCTGCAGCCACCAGCAGTGCACTCTGTGCAGAGACCTGTGACTTACTTCCCCTTATACAGCAATGGTTGCATTTCAGGAAGTTTCTAAGCTCTGCACCAAATACCCATATGCTCAGTTACAGCCTGGGCTCCAAATTGGGACTCAGAACTCGCTGGTGCCTTACCCAAACCATGCCAGGAAATGGGTGAAATAATGATGCCATTCTGCAGGAGTGTGAAATAATGACATTCTGCAGGGTGACAGTAGGTAAAGAAGAATGGTGCAGTAAAGAGAGCGTAGGAAGTCAAGATGGTGCCCAGAGAGGCATAGGGGGGAGGGGTGGTGGTGGACCGAGGTCCAAATGGCGGGAAGGCCCTTTTCACACCTGGCACCCTTGCTAGCCAGTCAGGAGGAGCGGGGGGGCGAGCCTGGCCAGGAAGTGGTTAAATGGCAGGGGAGGCAGCAGTAGAGCTGGACAACAAACAGATATCCTCCATTCAGCAACAGCTCTATCCAGCTAGCAGGGGGAATAAAGGTATCACAGCATCATTTAGCAGCAGCTCTATCCCAGTGAGCAGAGGGGTGAAAGAAACCACAAGCATCCCTTACCTAGCACAGATCACAGAGCAGAGGACCCACAGCTGGGGTTTCGGGAGCAGCAGCAGTCCGGTTCATCCAGCCCCATAGCTACTAGCAAGCAGCCAAAATCGCCTGAAGAGATCCAGCAGCTTCCAGCAGGCAGCCATATGTGTCCAAAAACCTAATCCATGTGCCGCGGTCACGTAGCAGCATCGAGGCTAAGCCCAGAAAAAGCAGGAAGTAACCCAGTAGATTCAGGAAGGAAGGAAACCATAGAGGGAGAAGCCGTCAGCAGCCGCACACAGGAGCTCGGCTTGGAAGTGCTCCACCTGGTGGCCCCAGAGCAGTTAAACACCAAGCAGGAGCAAAGAAAATCACTTTTCTTTGCTCATGCTGGCCGTTTAGCTGCCCTGGGGCCACCAGGGGGAGCACCTCCAAGCCGAGCTCATGTGTGCTGTAGCCGGCTTCTCCCTCTATGGATTCCTTTGTGCCTGCTGGGCTCCTCCTCCCTGAATCTCCGGTAGATGCGAAATTATAGTGGGCTAAAGGACCTGTGATGACATCACACCCACGTGACCCACTGTGATCAGTGGGAGGAGTCAGTACACTGAGTTCCATTTCCTCCTTCCTTTCCTACTGAAGGCAGGAGCAGTATGTGCTGCGGAGTGCGGACTGTGTGTGTGAGACATCCCAAGTATCAGGTACACATACACCCAGGGGAGCCGAGAGAGGGGGGGGAGCAGGTACTAATTACCCGGGCCCAGGCTTGCTGAAGGGGCCCCGCAGGGGCCCTGGTTCGACCCCTCCCTTCCCCCTCCGTCCCTTCCGGGTATCACCAGTAGCACACACTTCTACAGCATGTGCTGTTCTGACAGCAGGCTCAGCATGAGTGTCTCACTGACAGCGTGAAAGGTCTTGCTGAGCCTCCTGTCAGAACAGCACATGCTGTAGGTGTCTGCTGCGTCTGAGATTACAGTTTTTAGAGTTTTCTTTTACCCACCTCTAAACATTTTGGGGGTGTGGCCTAAGTGTGGGAGGTGCCCACACCACACAGACTTAGGCCACACCCCCAAAATTTTACCGGGGCCCGGCATTCCTCTCGGCTGCCCTGCATACACCCAGCGGCACTCTTTCACCCGCCCGGTGGGCACCCCCTACGTCACCTGCTCTTACCACCCACCTTACCCGGCGGAACACCCCCCCCCCCCCCTCCATCGACGGGCACCTTCTCGCCCGGCAGCACCCTCCGCTCCCGTTCTTATCCTGCACCACCACCCGCACATCCTGCCCCCACACTTTCCCCCCTGCACATACTGCCCCCACACTGTCCCCCCCTGCACATCCTGCCCCCACACTGTCCCCCCCTGCACATCCTGCCCCCACACTGCCCACCCTGCACATAATACCCCACACTGCGCACCCTGCACATAATACCCCACACTGCCCACCCAGCACATAATACCCCACACTGCACATACTGCCCCCACACTGTCGCCCTGCTCATACTGCCCCCACACTGTCCCCCCTGCGCATACTGCCCCCACACTGTCCCCCCTGCACACACTGCCCCACACTGTCCCCCCCTGTGCTTACTGCCCCCACACTGTCCCCCCCTGCGCATACTGTCCCCCCTGCACATACTGCCCCTGGAATCGGTACATCTGTCAGAACAGAATTAAGTCTACAGTCATTAGGTCGACTGGCCCCAAGGTCGACATGACTTAAGGTCGACATGGTTTTAGGTCGACAGTCATTATATCGACATGAGTTTTTCACTGGTTTTTGACCCGAATGTCGACATGGACACAGTTGGAGTTGAACCGCAGCCCCTTGCTTCGCTCGCTGTGCTTCGGGCACGGTGCCTCGCTATGCTCGGCACACTTTTTTATTCTCCCACCACGCCCTAGTGGATGGTAGGGCATGAAATACCGCCTGTCGGCACATGTCGGCTCAAAAAACAGTGAAAAACTCATGTCGACCTAATGACTGTCGACCTTGGCCCATGTCTACCTTCCGGGGTCGACCTAATGACAGTCGACATAAGTCTCTTCTGACAGATGACAGTTTCCCCTGCCCCCACACTGTCCCCCCTGCGCATACTGCCCCCACACTGTCCCCCCTGCGCATACTGCCCCCACACTGTCCCCCCTGCGCATACTGCCCCCACACTGTCCCCCCTGCGCATACTGCCCCCACACTGTCCTCCCCTTCGCATACTGCCCCCACACTGTCCTCCCCTTCGCATACTGCCCCCACACTGTCCTCCCCTTCGCATACTGCCCCCACACTGTCCTCCCCTTCGCATACTGCCCCCACACTGTCCCCCCCTGCGCATACTGAACCCACACAGTCCCCCCCTGCGCATACTGCCCCCACACTGTCCCCCCCTGCGCATACTGCCCCCACACTGTCCCCCCTGCGCATACTGTCCCCACACTGTCCCCCCTGCGCATACTGTCCCCACACTGTCCTCCCCTGCGCATACTGTCCCCACACTGTCCCCCCTGCGCATACTGCCCTCTCCTGCACAAAATACCCCCATACTTATCCCCTTGTGCATACTACACCTACTGCTCAAAATGCCCCCACACTTCTCAAAACACCCCCGGTGGGGCTAGACCCACGCGCTTCTCACCCCCCACTTACCTGGTCATCCTCCCTGCTTCTTACTCGACCGGGGCTTGCCCCCCCCCCCCCCCCCCTCCCCCCCTTACCTCTCTCCTGTCTGGCTGGCACCCCCCCCCTTTACTTACCCAGGCACCACAAATCCTCTGCTTCCTTCCCATCTGACGGCATTCCCACCAGCATCTCACGCGGCAGCACACACACACCCCTTCTTACCCTGTGGTGACCCCTTCTACCCGCCCGACGGACCACCCCCCACTTTAGCTGGCGTGCCCCCTCCCCGCTTCTCGCCTGATGGCACCTAATGCCCGGCGGCACACTCCCCCTACTTACCCAGGCACCCCAAACCCCCTGCTTCTTGCCCATCCGGGGGCATCCCCTCACTGCTTCTACCTTACTTACCCAGGTGCCCCCTCCTCCATGCTTCTCACCCGCCCGGTGGGCACTCCCCCCTGACCTCTGTTCTTACCACCCACCCCCGTACCTTATCCCGGTGGCACAATTCCCCCCCGCTCGATGGGCACCTTCTAGGCCGTCGGCACCCTCCACTCCCGTTCTTACCCTTCGCCACTACCCGCTCCCCCCCCCGGGTCATCCTCCCTGCTTCTCACCCGCTTGGTGGGCATCGCCCGGGGGGATCCCCCGTTGCCTCCATCCTGTCCGGCTGGCACCCCACCAGCTTCGAACCCGGCAGCATACCCCCTTCTTACCCTGTGGAACCCCCTTCTTCCCGCTCGACAGGTACCCCCCCTTCTTACCTGGCATGGCCCCTTCCTGCCTCTCGCCCAACGGCACCCTCTGCTCTTCTCAACGCTCCCGGCTGGCACCCCGCCCTTCTCACCCCGCCACCCCCTGCACTTATCAAAACACCCCTGGCGGGACTACCTCTGCGCTTTAACCCCCCTCCACGCGCTTCTCACCCCCTGTGACACCTCCCTTACCCCGTTATCCTCCCTGCTTCTCACCCGCCCAGCGGGCATCGCCCAGGGGCTCCCCCCCCCCTTTCCTCTCTCCTGTACGGTTGGCACTCCACCAGCTTCTCACCAGGCAGCAGCCACCACGCCCCTCCATTCTTATCCTATGGCACCCCTTTCTTCCGGCCCGACGGGCACCCCCTCCCCACTTCTTACCTGGCATACCCCCTCCCCGCTTCTCACCCGACAGCATCTCCTGACCCGGCCACCCCCTGCAATTCTCACCCATCTGACGCCCCCGCCCCCTCCTTCTTACCAGGCACCCAAACCCCCTGCTTATCTCCCCTCCAGCGTCATCCCCCCTCTGCTTCTACCGTACTTACCCAGGCACCCCCCTTGCCTCTCACCTGCACGGTGACACCCCTGTCCCCTGTTCTTACCCTGTGGCACCTCCTGCTTCTCACCACCCACATCCCCCCCCCCCCCTGCTTCTCACCTGTCTGGCTGACACCCCACCACCCTCCCGTGCTTCACACCCCACTCCCACCCACACTTACCCGGTCATCCCCCCGCCTCTCAACTCCCCTACCCTTCCCACACATGCCCGGCGGGCATCTCAAACCCCCTGCCTGTTTACCCGGGCACCACCCCTTGCTTCTCACCTACTCGGCGGCATACCCCCCTTGCACTCCCTGCTTCCCAACAACCCCCACTTCTCACCTGTCTGGCGGGCACCCCCCAGCTTCTCAACCGGTGCTGGTGAGAATGAGACCTGCCTCCTCTCCCCCTTTTGTGTTGCCCCCTCTTGCCTTCTTCACCCCTCCGTTTTTCCCTCTTTCCCCTGTCTCTCACCCTCTCTCTCTTCCCTGCTGCTGACTTTTTTTTCTCGCTCTCCTCTGCTCTCTTCCCCCCTGCCCCCTCTGTATCAACCCTCACTCTGCCACAGTCTGTCTCTCTCCTCCCCATCTTTCACCACGCTTCCTCTCTCTCCCTGGCGCTGTCTCTTTCGTTCTCTTCCTGATACCATCTCTTACTTCATCTTTGACACTCTCGTTTTCTTTCCCAGGCACCTTCTCTCCCCCATTCTCTCCCTGACACGCTCACTCTTGCTCCCATCTCTCTCTCTCTCTCTCTCTCTCTCTCTCTCTCTCTCTCTCTCTCTCTCTCTCTCTCTCTCTCTCTCTCTCTCTCTCTCTCTCTCTCTCTCTCTCTCTCTCTCTCTCTCTCTCTCTCCCCCCCTCCCCCTCCCCCTCCCCCTCTCCCTCTCCCTCTCCCTCACTGACATTCTTACTCCTGCTTGTAACTCTGTCCCTCTTTTGCTCTTCTTCCTTTCCCTGACACCCTACCCCTTGCACCACTTTTTCCAAGAAGCCTTCTCCCTCTTTCTCGCACCCCTTGCCCTTTCTTGCTCCTCTTTTTTGCAGTATTTCCCCAACATCCTCTTTGACATCACTCCACTCACTCTTTCTTCTGACCCCCCCCCACCCAAGAGACTGCACCCTATCACAACCGACCACAGTGTTTCATTCCCCTTCCCACTGGCTTCACACCCAGTTGCATTGTCCCCCCCTTCTCCTAACTGTGCCCCACCTCCGATCTCCTACTCGGCAGCAGTGTCGCCCCCCTCTCTCCTAGTCACAGTAATCGCACTCAGTGAAAAATAAAGTGTGTGTCCCCGGAACCCCTCTTTGTTAAGTTGGGGTCCTACTCCACAGTTTTTGGGTCCCATCACATAACGCTTTTGAGCAGTGGCGTAACTACAGAGGGTACAGGGGGATGGCACCGCTATGGGTCACGGCCGCTTGGGGGGCCCCATGGCCCTGGAAGGCAATCCCCTGCACCCTTTTTATTCTCCAGGTGTTTTTTTATATTAATATTGCCGATCGGGCATGGCTGCTCTGCCAACCGACTGCCCAACCCCCCTTAATTAACTGCCCCCTCCCTTCAGTGGCTGCACAAGAGACCCTGCACTACCAGTGAGGATGATGGCACATGAGACCTGCGCCACCGGTGCCTGGGCAGAGGAGACCTACTACACTACTGTTTGTACTGGGGGGGCTCCCCTCGAAACACAAACACCTACTCTCCCTCACCACCCTTCTTGCCTCTCCTTCTCCTCCCCAACACTGCCTCTATCCCCTCTCTCCCACCCGCCTCTGTGTCAACTCTCCCCTCTTTTTTTTTTTGCTGACTCCTCAACCCCTTTTCTCTCTCCCCCCGCCCCCTTCTCTTTCGTGCTCTCGCTTGTCGCTCCCCTACTGCCTCTCCTCTCTCCCCTGCGCCTTTCTTTCTGTCAGCAATATCTCTCATCTCCTCTTTATTTCTCTCTCTGCCCCTAGCCTTTCTCCTTTTTCTCCTTCCTGCTTTTTCCCTTTCCTCCCTCTCTTAAGGACAGATGTATCAAGCTTCAAAAGTGATAAAATTGAGAGTGATAAACAGCTAGTTAATCAGTTCCTCCCTGTTATTTTTCAAACCCAGCCTGTAATATGACAGGTAGGAGCTTATTGGCTGTCTGTTTATCACTGTCCATTTTATCACTTTTGAAGCTTGATACATCTGGCCCTTACACTCATAAAACACTGCTGCCTCTCCCTCTTATTCCTCTCCCACTGCTGGCTGTGAGTGGGGCACTGCTGCCTCTGGCAACTGAACTAATGGGCCCTACACACGGACCGATAATCAGCCACTTTCTGAGCGATTTTACATAATTTTACTAAACAGCTCAGAAAGTGGCTAAATATCGCTGTGTGTGTAACCCACACAGCGATATGGACGCGCAGCCCCGTGGGACCCTGATGAATAACAGCCTTGCCTGTAAATGTAAAGTGATCACTCAGAACGCCTTGTACATCTCTGCTGTGTGGTGGCTTCTGAGTGATCACTGAAGGGGTCAACCCGGCCGGTCACACAGCCACCTCGTTCCTATAATGTCTCAGGTACCTGGCTGCCCAACTCTCACTGTCTGCCTGCAGCAGAAAGCTCTGACCAGCGGGAACTTCCTGTCTGGACTCTGCAGCATGTCCCAGGAGGCTGGTGGGTGGCATGCAGCGGTCTCTGGCAGCGCAGGGTTAGGCGGGGCAGTGCTGGTGGACAGGGGGTCCCTGCAGCGTATGTGAGATTATCAGCAGTGTTCCTGCAGTGGATGGGAACTACTAGTTCCCATCTGCCGCAGAGACCCTGCCGCTGACTTCACATACGCTGCAGGTACCCCCTGCCCGCCAGCGCTACCCGACCCTGTGCTGCCAGACCCCGCTGCATGCCACCCACCAGCAGGCAGGGGGTCCCTGCAGCTTATGTGAGATCAGCGACGGGGACCCTGCGGCGGATGGGAACTACTAGTTCCCATCTGCCGCAGGGACTCCGTGGTGACTTCTCATACGCAACAGGGATCCCCTGCCCGCTAGCGCTAACCTCTAGAAGCACCCCTCTACCTCTAAGATGCCCTGTGCACCTCTTCCAAGATGCCCAGCTCCCTCCTCACCCTGAGATGCCCAGATGCAGCACCCGGACCCCTCCCCCACTCACGGCAATTCCGCCCCCACTTGCAGCACCCGGGCCCTCCCCCACTCGTGGCACTTCCGAACCCCTCCTCACCCTAAATAAACTGAGCCTTGTGGTGGCATTGTCTCAGCGGTGGTCTTGGTCCCCCTCATCCAGCGGCGTGGAGGAAATAAAAATTCAAAATGGCCACGGCCAGACAATCATGGCTTGTCATTGCCCCACCCCCTGGAGCTGGCTATATTAACCAGTTCAAGACGGGGCAGCCAGTCCGATGGCGGAGGGGGAGCAGAGAAGAGCTCCAGAAGAACAATCCCTGGGAGGTGGTGGAGGCCATGCAAAAGAGCTTAAAAAGGCAGCTGCCCCAGGTGAAGACTCCGCAGAAGCCCTGGGGGGGCAGGAGCCCCCCTGGGTGAAGACAAGATGAAGTTTAATAAAATATTTAAAAACCTGTGTTTTTTTTATATTTCCTTTACAGGGGGGCTATAGGTACCAGCAAGGGCGTAACTACCATAGGTGCAGGGGGTGCAGCTGCTATGGGGCCCACTTTGCCTGTCAAAGTATCATGTGCTGTATACATTTTTCAGCATTAGATGATAAATAGGGACCCTTAAAAACTTTTGCTATGGGGCCCACATGTATCTAGTTATGCCACTGGGTAACGGCGAGCCATTAATGCCCCACATGCTGGTACCTGTGGTTCTCCCAAGTACCAGCATGTGGGGCAGGCTTGTGGGATACTGGGAAAAGTCTTAAGACCTTGTGGGTACCCTCTAATATCCAAGGTCTTAAGACGATGCCCAGTATCCCATAAGGACTTTGTGAAAAGGAATTACCGGTAGGTATTAAATTCCTATTTTTACGGTTTAAACAAGCTATCAACCCTGTACCCACCGCTCAGGGGTGCAGGGGATAGCCTGGGGCTTCAGTCCAGGCCTGGGTTGATTAGTTAGGGTGGGTAATGTTTTGGCCATGGGACCCCATCGAGAGTATCCCCTGGCTGCAGCATTATACCCCCTTCTAGTGGAGCCTGGTGCTGGTCCCCAAAATACGGGGAACCCCTATTCATTTTGTCCCCTGTATTTTGGAAACCAGGGCCGGCTCAAGAGCCTGGTGCGTGTCCTCCATATCTTGGGAATCAGGACCACTCCGAGCTCTGGGCTGGTCATGAGGGGGGGGGGGGGAGCAGGAGGAGAAGAACCCCACAACATTTTTTTTTAGACTCAGGGCATGGCCACATAATAGTACAAATTCACATTACACCACACAATAGTGCCACTTAAACACACTACACCAGCTAGAATCACTTGGACATGCTGAGCCAGGGTTACGCACACCATAATGCCTGTTAGGCATTATGCCACGCACAGTCATGCCCATTATACAACATACCACACCATTATGCCCATAACACAACATGCCACACACCGTAGTGCCCCAGTACTCCTGCTTATACATACTGTATGATGCCTCCAGTAGTGTCCCCCCCACACAATTCCTAAAGTAACGCCATTACAGATAATGCCCACAAATGTTCCACCACATAGGGGCAGATTTATTAATGGGGCTATATACGTTTAAAATAACAGGTCCCGCTTCTCCTGCATAACAAAGAGAAGTGGGCACGCTTATAACCTTGATGTATGATGCAGGCGGCTGTCGATAAGGAGAGATGTTATTTCCTGTCTCCTCAGCTCTCTTTATTGGCGGCCAGGCAGCACTGCGCGAGCGCATTGTAAAAAAAACAACCTCCCCTGGTCGGCTCTCTGGGCATGCGCAAGATTTTGTTATCGCAAGATCTCCAGCGCAGCCCAGAGCCAGCAGCAGGGCTAGTGCTGTCCCAACAGTGGGGATAGGACAACGCTAGCCCTAAGCGGGAGAAGCAGCTGATACTACATCGCCCCGGCCGCTAATTGCTGGGGGGGATTACAGAGGACAGCCGCGCCGAGCGTTACTCTTCAGGCTGTCCATAGAGCATGTTAGGTGTGCTGTTAACACATATAAAAAAACGTAATCCCCCCAGTTAACCAGCATTAAGTGCAGATATGCACTTAAAATTAGTTGATACTTCTGCCCTTTAACAACGCTCCTGCTCCCCTCTTAGCAGACATTTCAAATGTGGTCACTGCCGGACATTAGAGATAGAAAAAGGAAAGGTGTAAAGAGATGGGGTGAGGCGAAGGCAGGTCTTGCTCCAGCATCAGCCTTCCATGCACTGGCTTTTACAGTTCAGCAAAGGCATGCTCTCATGCGTCCCAGCGCTGGCAGCCCGTGCTCACCTGTAATAGCACCAGCTGCCAGCACTGGGGAGCAGTAGAGCACTGGTGGCAGGTAGCATCGGGAGCAGCAGTACTCCGACAGCAGGCCCCCCGGGTGCAGCAGCGGATGACCCAGGGAGGAGAGGTCAGACAGCAGTGGCGGGTGGTCCAGAGAGCAGGAGTGCTCTGGGGGCTTATTCGTATTTTTGGCATTTACTATGCCAAAACTAGAAATTTTCGTATTCGTATTGATGGGACATTCGTATTTGTATTTACAAATACGAATGAATACACCATCGATAGAATACGACAGAAATCACCATTCAAAAGAATGGTGATTCCTGATTTACTAAGCGGCTGTATTGAAAATACGACCGCTAATTAGTGTAAAACATCCGCGAATGGCCGGGCAAAAACGGCAGGAAAACACACTTTATTTTCCTGTCGTATTTGCAGCCTTCAGTGTTAATAAAATAGGAATTAAAAAAAAAAAACGGCGTGTGGTCCCCTCCACAGCTGTAACCAGCACCAGGCTGAAAGAGCCAGGGCTGGTAATGAAAAATCAGGAAACACGACAAATAGGGGTTCCCCGATTTTTTAAAACCAGCCCCAGGTCCAGGGCTGGTTCCCAAAATACGGGGGACAAAATGAGTAGGGGTCCCCTGTATTTTAAGAACCAGACCAAACCAGCCAGCAGGGTAATGTCACAGCCGGGGTACACTTATTATATAAGGTCCCGCGGCCAAAACATTCATCCCTATTGACCAGTCAGCCTGGCCAGGGGCCCTGGGGGAGTGGGTACCCCCCCAATAAAGGGGTCCCCCTCCGGGACTTACCTGACCAGGCTGAAGCCTGGTGCTGTCCCAGTGGGCATCGCGCTGATTGCAGTGTAAAAAAAGAATAAACTATTGTTTAATACTGTGGAACTATGAGTCCCAGCAAGCCTCCCCCGCAAGCTGGGACTTGGAGAACCACAGGTCCCAGCATGCGGGGCATTAAAGAGCCCGCTGGTACTTGTAATTCCACAGTATGAAATATAGTCAAATAAATACACACTGACATATGAAAAATAAAACTTTAATACAGCCAAAGCCCACACATACTGATACTTACCTATCTTGAGCCCGTTGGTAGGTCCCGGGGCTCCATGGTCCAGGGTCTGGTGCCTTGGTTCCTGGGTCCGTGGCTGCAGAGTCCGGGATCTTGGTTCCGGGGCTGGTCCGGGGTCCGGGTCTCCAGGGCTGAACAGTCCAGGGTCCAGGATCCAAAGAAATCCATTTGGGGACCTGTGGAAGGAAATCCTACTCACCAGGTCCTCTGGCAAAGATCCCGTCTTCTTCTCTCTGCCGTAGTCCAAGTCCCGCATCACCCCGCTCGGACTGAGGAGAGAAGCAGAGAACATTCATCTTCCACGCCTCTCCTCCGAATGATTCTATTGGCCGCCTAGAGGCAAATCAGGAGCCGACTTTCTTGGCTCCAACATATCTAAAAAAGGGGCAGACTAGATTCTTATCTGCCATCACATTCTAGCTTTCTAAGGGTCACAGTTACTCACATTTGCACAGACAGCAAAAACCTCTTGAGGGTTGGGGAATTGCATATGGACTTGCGATAGAATAGCAATTAGCGATTCATACACAATTCTCTCACAATTTAGCAAAGGGTGTATTCTCTATCGGGATATGGTCATATTGTCTACAGCATTTAGGTCTACAAGCATTAGGTCTACACCACTAGGTCGACCTGCATTTAGGTCGACATGACTGAAGGTTGACATGACTAAGGTCGACAGGGTCATTAGGTCGTCACGGTCATTAGGTCGACTTTTATAAGGTCGAAAGGGTCATTAGATCGACATGGGGAAGGTCGACAGGCAAAAGGTCGACATGGGGTCATTTGACTGTTTTATGAGTCGACATGTGCCGACAGGCGGGATTTCATGCCCTACCATCCACTAGGGCGTGGTGGGAGAATCAAATAGTGTGCCCGAAGCATGGCGAGTGCAGCGAGCCATGCAAGGGGACGCGGTGCTATGTTGACTCTGTCGACGCTTGAAAAGTGAAAAAAAGTCGACTTTTTCACTGTCGACCTAATCAACCTGTCGACCTTATACCGGTCGACATAATGACCCTCTCGATCTAACACCTGTCGACCTAACACATGTCGACCTAATGACCCTGTCGACATAACCCATGTCGACCTTCAGTCAGGTCGACCTAAATGCAAGTCGACCTAATGGTGTAGACCTAATGCTTGTAGACCTATATGCAGTATGACGAATGATCCGATTCCTCTCTTTCTGCCTGGACGGTCAGGTAAGGGCCTGCGTCCTTTGTAAATATACCATGCAAATGGGTGTGGCCCAGAGGCAGATTTACCATAAGTAACCACTGCACCTGCCTAGGGCCCAGCACGTCCCAAGGGGCCCATAAAGATATCCTGGCCATCCAAAACATTCCCAGAGGAGCATTGCATGACTACTGCCTGATGTCATGGCATCACATGGACCAGCGCACACTCCCAAAGTCCCTTTAATAGGATATAAAACATATGGTGTCATCCACTGTATGTGGGAAACCAGGTTACTGTACATGTGACCCAGGTAGTCAGCTAAGACCTAGAGCCTGATTCAGATTTGTACTCAATGCCGATGTTCATGCAGCTGAGCATTTATAGGTAAACCCTGCATGCGCCAAGGTACTTTATCTATGGCGCCTGCAATCAGCAGCAAGATTATAGTGCTATGGATTGTTTGAGGAGGGCCTCAAACCGGTATCTTGCCTTGGGCACCGTGAGGTTTAAATCCGCCTCTGGTGTGACCAGCTGTAGGTGGGTGCAGTGGCATTGAGAGGGGGGAGCCAGTACTTATTACCCGGGCCCAGGTCTGCTGGAGGTTCCTCCTCCCCTGTTGCAGGGAGCCGGGCAGTTGGGAGAAATGAAAGGCTGCCACAGCACAGCCTCTCTCTTCTGCTCAGGACATGCTGCTCAGTGCTGTGTGCGGAGCTGGGGAGAGAGGCAGATGCTGCAGCCCTGATGCAGGCGTGATCCCTCCCTGCCACCCACCTGTAGTGCCCACTGCCTGTGCAAAACCATTTTTTTTTAACAAGGTCCGGTAACCATAGCGGGGCCCATGCACCCCGTCAGTGCCCCTGGATGGGTATGACTACCCGTCACCTGGTGCAGACACATGCTTGGAGAGCTTGGGCCAGGGGATGTGTTGGCCACCTCTACTTACATCTCTTCCTTCAGTAATGTCATGTAGTTAAACCAACATGTTTATAAATCGTGTCTGTGTAAAACCCCTCCGTGCAAAGTGACCGTACTGACATCCAACACTATAACAATGGAGATTACCATCATTTTACCAAGTCAGCGTAATGGCATATGTGTTTTGTTATTTTTTTTTAACCCTTTGAGACCAACATCTCATGTGTTCAAAATATCTGCTAAAATTGCCAGGTTTGTTATATCAATTCAAATAACAAAAGTGTAAAAACAGATTATATTTCCTATATAAGGTAACATTGCCAGTCGTTATGATGATGTTTGCTTGGCAATTTTCACACCTATTTTGACAAATTCATTGGCACTCAAAGGGTTAAAGCACCACAAAGCCATTCCCCAATGAAATGCAATCCAGTAAGGGGCTTGTTTTCTATAACCACAAAAGGCCTGAAGCAGCGGCATCTCATATGTACCACCCTGCGCATGTTGTCCAAGTCAGACATATACATCTCTATGGATCTGTGGCCAATATGGGCTGTGCACAACTGAACTTCATCTCCTCGTGTGGCTACATGGGGGACACTGGATGGCAACGGGGCATTTGCACATAGAGTATAAATCAGGTTGGCATGCAAATGCATACACAGCTGTGATTATCTAGTTTATGTAACCACCAATCATCACAGGAGAAGCTGCCATCCAAGAAAGAAGACAGACACCCGTGGAGCCATCTCAAGTCACTATTGAGGAACATCAACTCCTAGGGTTAACCTATGGCCCTTCAGTCTGGGCGACGCAGTGGTGAGGCTGGTGACATGGTTCTCTGCATGCAATATAGCAGCTAACGAGGTAATGGGCAAGTACTAAGGGGATGTACTAAAGCCGTGTACACACGGTAGCGATATGGGCTATAATCGCTGGAAATATGGTCGCTGGTGACCATATTGCCAGTGATGGGAGTGTGCCCCTGCTATAAATCGCTCCCGTTTTCAGCCCCATTCTAATCGCTGGTCGCAGGAGTTTACTGGACTGGGAAGCACATCGCCTTAGGTTTACGTTTCAGGGTAAGTCAGAGGAGGACTGCTTGCTGGCGTTTGTTTGGGATCATTTCTGCCGGGGTAGGTCCAGGGCAGCCATGGGTGCCGCTTTGGCGGGAATTGCGTTTCATGCACGTTTGCGGGGAATGCAAGATCCTACTAGATCCTTTGTGCTTAGTAAGGCCGTGCGAGGTTGGGCTAAAGAGCGCCCCCCCCCAAGGCTGATACGCGCAGGCCCATAGATTTACACTTACTGGGTAGTTTAATAGGGGCGTTGTCAGAAATCGCTGACTCCCCTTTTGAGTCTAGTCTATTTGGGTTAGCCTTCTCCGTGGCCTTCTTTGGCGCTTTCAGGATCAGCGAGCTGGTTGCAGCCAGTAGGGCTTCTGCGAGCACAGGAATGCTGTTCACGCATGTAGTATTGACAGAGAGTGCTCTTAAGTGCAAAATTCCTCGGTCTAAGACCGATCAGCTAGGCTGAGGGAAGTGGGTCACCATGCAGGCTCATTCGGAGCCAAGGTTGTGCCCCGTGGCTTTGGCCACCATTTACGTGGCTGCTAGACCTCAGGGCGGGCCCCAATGGCTGTTGCATAGTGACGGGACTCCGCTTTCCAAGTTTCAGTTTGGAGCGGTATTTAAGCGTTGCTTGCACCATCTAGGTCTGAGGGAGGGCGAGTATGGTACGCACTCCTTCCGCATTGGGGCAGCCACATGCGCAGCGGCCAGCGGGCTTCCTGACTCTTCCATTCAAGCAATGGGTCCATGGAAATCCGCTGCATTTAAGACTTATATAAGGTTAGATAAGATTTAGTTGTAGTGCGCCTTCTGCGCTGACCCAAAAACGTTGTTTACCCGCTGGTTTTGGAACAGCTAGTGTTCCGGAATCAGGGGTGTGAAGGACTTTCTTGCTTTTTTTACCTCCGTGGGTCCTCAGTAATTTCAATTCGGCCCACCTCCCCCTTCCGGGACACACGAGAGGTTTTTATCAAGTTTTCGACTTCACTTGGGTCCATTGTTACTAACTTACCGTATTTGCCGGTGTATAAGACGACCAGGCGTATAAGACGACCCCCCAACATTTCCACTCAAAATGTAGAGTTTGTTATATACTCGCCATATAAGACTACCCCCTCTTTCGCACACCTCCCTGTCACTAGCAGCTGTCTGGTCCCTTGAGTGGTGGGTTTTGCTGGGGCAGGACAAACCTATCAGGGCAGGTTTGTCCTGCCCCAGCATAACCCACCACATAAAGTTTTAATACCCCCTCATCTGCAGCTTCCCTGCAGTGATGCCGCTGTCCTCATTAAAGGGTACCTCGGTATTCATTAAAGGGTACCTCTCCTCGCCCCCCCCCTTCTTATGCATAGGTACCGTACCTTAATAATAAAAGTACGGTATTTGTCTGCATCAGTGTAGGAGCCGGACTGGAGGCAAAGCCTGGGGGTAGGCTCCCCTGACAGGGTTTGTAGGGAGCTGACTAGCTGGACAGTCATAGAAGGGGTGTCTAAGGAGAGGGTCATAGGGGGAGGGGCTTAACGGGGTGTAGTAAGGGTATATAAGCAGAGTGCAGGCAGGAAATAGGGGTCACTGGGAGATTTTTCTGAACAGCTAAGCAGCACTGCATCTCCCATGGCTTCCCCAAACGCTGATGCTGAGGTATCTGCAGCGCTGGCTGCCCTCAGGGAGGCAGCAGGCACCAGAGGGACAGAGTGGCTGCAGCAGCAGATGTCAGGTCTGCTGGGGGGACTGGGAGCAGCAACGCAGGAGGCTGCTCCAGCGGGCGCACGGCCTCGGAGGTCCAGGCCTCCGGAGCGCTTCAGCCCATCCGTGTCCCCCAGGGTTCAGCGCCGTTCTAGGAGCCCCGTCAGGGACCCTCCAGGCCAGGCTGCGGGCCGGGCACCTTCCGCCCGCAGGACCAGGTCTGGGAGGAATCCAACATGCAGGCGGAACCCTCCGCGCGGGGGGAACCCCCCCCACGTGCAAGAAGATCCGGCGTCACGTGGGTCTGGACCTGGAGTGGCGGGGCATGCGGGGCATGCCGCTGCCCAGCGCGGGGTGAGTCGTGCCAGGGGGGCAGAAGTACAGGCTGCGGACCGCAGGCCTGGTACACGGAGCGAGAGACGCACAGCTGGCTCCGCCTCCAACGCGGTCACGCCGGCTGGTGCTATACCTGAAGGTCGGGAGGACAGGAGAAGAGAGATGGCAGCGTCAGCAGACGATGGAGAGATACCTGGTCCTTCTTCATCTGGGACCCGTCAGGACACTGGACCTGCGGCTGCTGGGTTCACAGCCCCCAGGCAGCCTGGTGAGTCTGTCTCTATGTCTATTAATGCTTTAGCACAAAGTCAGGGGGGGGAGGGTTAGCCCCCCAGGGGGAAATGAGTAGGGGCTTTACCGAATTATTGAGTGGTTTTGCAGATTGGCTGGTGGGTTTGCGGCAGGGGGCGGGGCCGTCCCCGGCGGCAGCATGGGCACCGCAGAATTCGGGCACACCAGCTAGCATTAGTGTGCCGGTCAGTAATAGTGTGCCTGTTAGCAGTGGGGTGCCGGTTAGCAGTGGGGTGCCGGTTAGCAGTGGGGTGCCGGGGAGCAGCGTGGTGCTGGTATCCGGCGGGGAGCAAAGCAGCAGCAGGGCAGGGGCTGAAGGGGGCAGTGTGGTGACGCAGGATGAGAGTGGGAGGCTTAGTGACACTGCGAAAGGGGAGGTGTATGTATGTTTTGAGGGGCCATTGGGGGCCCACCTGAAGCAGGAGGTGAGGGAGAAGATTTGGAAAGGGGAATATGTGGATATATTTTCATTACTACCCTTAGAGCGTTTTAACCTGGATAGGCCCCGCAAGGAGGAGAAAAAGGAGGAGGAGGAACGGCGGAGGTATCGGCTGATACCGCGGTCATTCACAAATTGGTTACAGGCATTTGCTATTTTAGCTAGTGTGATTGGGGAGAAGGCACCTGACAATTGTTCAGGCTTATTCTGTTACATGGATGCGATAGGAGAGGCATACCGTATGTACGGGGGCATGGCCTGGCTCAGGTATGATGAGCAGTTTAGGCAGAGGAAGGCGGTTCGCCCCAACATTCGTTGGGATCATAAGGATATTGCTTTATGGTTAAAGGTAACGGCCCCCATAAAAAGTGGGCAGCCCTTTCGTGGGGATGGGGGGGGGCCGAGAGAGGCCACAAGCGGGACGGCCATGCAGAAGGGACTCTGCTTTGCCTTCAACGACGGGTCATGCCGGTTTGGAGCAAAATGCAAATTCAAGCATGAATGTTCATCATGTGGAGGGAACCATGGGGCAAATAAATGCTTCAGAGGGAAGTCCCGAGACAGTAGTTCAAAAGGGGGCGACACCAGTTTGGCTGGAAAGGATGCTGGGTTATCTGCGTAGGTATCCTGACCAGCGGACAGCCGCCTTGTTGGAGGAGGGGTTTAGGGAAGGTTTTAAGATACCTTCTGACGTGCAGGTGTCAGGAAGTTTTAGGAGGAATTTGAAGTCTGCTAGGGAGCATCCTGAAGTGGTGCAGGAAAAACTGTTTAAGGAGGTGCAGCTGGGTCGTATGGCTGGACCGTTTAGGGCGGCACCGTGGCCAGATTTGATAGTCTCTCCGTTGGGGGTGGTGCCAAAAAAGGAGGCGAACAAGTTTCGGCTGATACACCATTTATCCTTCCCAAAAGGGGCGTCGGTCAATGATGGCATTGACCCCGACATCTGCTCGGTGGTTTATACATCCTTTGATGCGGCCGTTAAGTGGGTGAAGCGGTTTGGGAAAGGGGCCATGTTGGCAAAGACTGATATTGAATCGGCATTCCGGTTGCTGCCTGTTCATCCAACCAGTTTGCGCTTGTTGGGATGTTGTTGGGATGGGGAGTTTTTTGTTGATCGTTGTTTACCGATGGGGTGCTCCTTGTCGTGTGCTTATTTTGAGGCCTTTAGTTCCTTTTTGGAGTGGGTGGTTAAGGATGTCTCTGGGTGCAGTTCAGTTATTCATTACCTAGATGATTTTTTATGTATTGGTCCCGGGGGGACCGGTGTATGTGATTTATTGTTGAGGACTGTTGAAAGGGTGTCGGCAGACTTTGGGGTCCCGCTTGCTCCGGGAAAGACGGAGGGCCCTGCGACTGTGATCAGTTTTTTGGGTATTGTCATTGATACTGTGAATATGGAGTGTCGCTTGCCTGAAGAAAAGTTACTGGGTTTGAAGGCCGAGGTAGGGAGGGCGTTGCTGTTGAAGAAAATCAGATTGAGGGAATTACAGTCCTTGCTGGGTAAGTTGAATTTTGCGTGTCGCATTATGCCGATGGGCCGCATTTTCAGCAGGAGGCTGGCAGCAGCGACAGCAGGGGTGGTTCTTCCTCATCATTTTGTCAGATTAGGTAGTGAGTTGAAAGGGGACTTGCGGGTGTGGGCATCTTTTCTGGAAACCTTTAATGGCAGGGCGTTGTGGATGTCAGACACGTGCGTGGCTACAGAGCTAGACCTTTTCACAGACGCCGCTGGGAGTGGCGGTTTTGGGGCTTATTGCCAGGGACATTGGTGTGTGGGCCGGTGGCCGGAGTCTTGGGTGCAGAGAGGCTTGGTTAAAAATTTAGCATTGTTGGAATTGTTTCCTATTTTGGTTGCAGTTGTTGTTTGGGGTGAGCTGTTCCGCGATAGGAAGATTTGTTTTTACTGCGATAATTTGGGGGTGGTCATGGCTATTAATCAATTGTCGGCATCTTCACCTCCGGTGGTTACTATTTTGCAGCAGTGGGTATTGGAATGTCTGGCTTTGAATTTGTGGGTTGTGGCTAGGCACGTTCCCGGTGTCTCTAACGGCATTGCGGATTCTTTATCTCGTTCACAGTGGGAACGATTCCGGGAGTTGGCGCCAGAGGCGGACAGGGAGGGGACCGGGTTCCCGAGTCGGCTCTGGGCTCTGCTGGACGGGTAGTCGATCAGCTCATCAGGGAATCCTTGGCCCCAAATACATGGTCGGCATACAACCAGGAATGGTGGAGCTGGTTAGAATGGCGTGAGGTAGTAGGTTTGAAAGAGGATGATGACGAGTTGGCTGTCTTGCTATACATAGGCCATTGTAAGGAGATTGGTTGGTCAGTGGCTAAGATCACGCGCTGTATGGCGGGCTTAGCTTTTGGGTTTCGTGCAGGTGGGAGGCCTGATGTCACAAAGAATTTCCTGATTGCGCAGGCTTTAAAAGGCTGGAGAAAAGGACATGTAGTACAGGATCAGAGAAGGCCGGTGTCCTTCCAGTTGTTGCAGAATATGGGCAGGAAGTTGGGTGAGGTCTGTAGTTCCAATTTCGAGGAAAGGTTGTTCGGGGTAGCCTTTTCGCTTGCCTTCTTCGGGGCACTGCGGATTGGTGAACTCGTGAGTCCAAGCGTCTCCAGGCCGGGAGGTTTGTTAGGGGAGGATGTGGATTTATACTCGGATAGGGTGGAGCTAGTGGTGAGGAGGTCTAAGACGGATCAATTAGGGAGGGGGAAGAAGGTAGTTCTCTTCTCTGTACCGGGCTCAGATATGTGCCCGGTAGCACGGCTGAGGATATTTAAGGAAGTCAGAGTGGGCAGAGAAAGGGATCCTTTGCTGATGCATGCGAATGGGTCCTTTTTATCACGGTTCCAGTTCACAAGCGTGTTTAGAGCAGTCCTGCGGACGTTGGGCCTCAAGGGGGAGGAATACGCGGGTCACTCTTTCCGCATCGGGGCCGCAACTGAGGCTGCTAGGATGGGTTTGGGAGATGAGCTGATTAAGCGCATTGGGCGATGGGAATCGTCTCGTTTTCGTTCATATGTTCGTTTAGGGGATTGTTGAGGCTGATTGTGTTCTTTCTAATTTTAGGGCATCCCCCGTGCCTGATTTGGAGTTTAGGACATTCATATGTCTTTTGGGGAGCTTTGCGGGCTGATGTCAGACCGAACGGCCGCCAGCTAGGTTTGGATAGAGAGGAGGCAGTGGTTCGATGGCTGGGGAAGCGCGGTATGGTATGGAGTGGAATGTTACAGGAATTTCACCGTTTTGTTCGGCTCGATAGGGCTCCCGACATATTAGTGTTGCACGTGGGAGGGAATGACCTTGGGAGCAGACCATTTAGGGAGTTGATACGGGATATCAAGTTTGATCTCCTACGTTTATGGGCAATGTTTCCAGAGGTGATCACAGTTTGGTCGGATATTGTGCCGCGCCGTTACTGGAGGGATGCAAGGTCGGCTGACAAGATCAATAAGGCACGGATAAAAGTCAACAGGGCAATTGGGCGTTTTATGGCTAGAAACGGCGCGGTGGTGGTGAGGCACAGGGAACTTGAGTCTGGTGCCGGTGCTTTTTGGAGAGGAGACGGTGTGCATTTGAACGCTGTAGGGATCGATGTTTGGTCCTTGGGACTACAGGAAGGGATAGAAACAGCGTTCCGGATGTGGGGGGGTCGCCCGGGGTCAAGGGCTTAACCCCGTGCTTGGTGGCGGAGGGGGGTCCTCGAGGTTGGTGGCATTGAGGCTTAATTATGCGGCGGGGAGGGCCCCATGAGGGGGCTGGACTCCCCTGGGTGAGGCTAATTAATGAGCACTGGGTGTTGACAATTGGTGCCCTCGAGCCAATCGCTATCGGCTGGGGGTAACAACTCCTGGAAGTGCTTAGAGGTGTGGATTGATTTATTGAGGGCCTCGGGGACCACCTTCCGTGGGGAATGTTTTTGATTATTGTTAATTTTGTATTGTTTCAATAAAGATGGCTGCTGTGGCCAATTTTATCCAACAAGAGAGTTATGTCATTTGTGGGGGGATAATTGGGCACAGCGATTAGACAATACCCTGTCATGTTTTCTTCAGCCTAACGGCCTGTCTGATTGCGCATTTGATGTCGGCGGCAGGCTCGGGTGTTTTCGGCGGGGCTCGGGGGTACTCGTGTGCCTGAGCGCTCCCGAGTCCTCCCGAGCCCCGCCGAAAACACCCGAGCCTGCCGCCGACATCAAATGTGCAATCTGACAGGCCGTTAGGCTGAAGAAAACACTGATGCAGACAAATACCGTACTTCTATCTTTTATTATTAAGGTACGGTACGTATGCATAAGAAGGGGGGGGGCCGAGGAGAGGTACCCTTTAGTGAATATATGCCGTGCCCGGCGTATAAGACGACCCCCCACTAGAGGGAAAATTTTTATGGGCTAAAAAGTCGTCTTATACGCCGGAATATACGGTACTTGCTGTACTAATCTTTGTAATGTATAATTTCTGATGCTAGGACCTTTTTCTTTCAGCTTCCCCTTCAATACCCCCAGGACAGATGTGGGTAGTGGGACATTCATTTGTATTTTGGGCCGAACGGCACCCTTTAGCTAGGAGAGCTTCTGAATTGTCCGGTGGGTTTGGGGTCAGGGGTCTTAAGTGGTCCGGTCTATTGCCCTTATTACTGAGTGAGGAGAGGGCTTGGGGTCGCCCCGCCATAATAGCTATTCACCTGGGTGGGAACGATTTGTGCCAGACAAGGGCATGGCCATCATATTAGCAATCAAGGCGGACCTCCTCGAGGTTATGCGCCTTTGGCCGTCGGTCCACATAGTTTGGTCCACATAGTTTGGTCGGATATCGTCCCCCGTACAGTTTGGCGTGGTTCCATTAATGTCTCCGCGGTTGACAAAGCTAGGAAGAAGGTGAACTTTGCAGTGTCGAAATTTGTTTAAGTAAGGGGGGATCAGCAGTTCGCCACCCCTTGCTCGTGAGATCTAGTACCCAGCACTTTGCCAACGATGGGGTCCACCTATCTAATTTGGGTTTAGGGGTATTGTTGGGGGATATTTTTTCCTGTTTAACTTAAGTTAGCGGACACCTAGGTCAGTTTTCGTTCGGGTGGCATGCGGCGGCTCTTCGAGACTATTTTAGTTTGTCTCTTAGAGCCTGGCGGTGGCGGTAGGGCGTCATAGTCCAGCGGTCACTTGTGGCATGAGAGGGCGCTGGGAGGCACTGCCCCCTGGAAAGACGGCAGGGTGTCCTGCCTTTGCGGGGGGGGGGGGGGGCGCGGTGGGCACTCCGTCAGCGGAGTGTCCACACCGGCCAGAGCGGGGGTGGTGAGACTTCCCAGCGTTAGGTTGTGCCTTAGTCAGATGGGCCGTCTCAGTCGTTCCCATATTTAATATCAATCAGTTGGGGCGTTTAAGTCGCCGCAAGCCAAATAAATGTATAGACGCCTTAAGGTAGTATCCCTCTGTGAGTCATGCTATGCCTCTAAGCAGGGAACCAGTGTGAGCCATTCACCTTTACCTCAGTCTCCATTACAGTCCCCAGAGGCTTTGCAGGCTATTCTGGCTAACCTCACAGCTGAGCTAGCGGCATCAAAGCAGGATAGGGAGGTTTTTCAGTCCCAATTGACTCAAATCTCCTCCACAGTGGATTCACTGCAGCAGTCTGTGACTGCCTCAGTACAGGTTAGGCCATCCTCTCCGGGAACCGGGAAGAGGAAGGCTACTTCAGTGGTTTTTGTCCCAGATGATGATAACCAACTGGACCCTGACTACATAGACGAACCTTATCAGAATGTACCTGCTGATGATCTAGATGATCAGGATGCTCAAGGCATTGAGGGGGACATTTACCAAAATGGATTCGTAGAAAAAAGGTGTATTCGTAGGGAGAAATACACCTTTTTTTTACGAATTTGTATTTTCGGGATTTACAATCCCAAAAATACAACAATTCGTATTCCTAAAGATGGAACATTCGTATTTGTATTTACAAATACGAATGTCTACACCATGGGTCCTCAAACTGCGGCCCTCCAGATGTTGTGAAACTACAAATCCCAACATGCCTTGCCACAGTTTTAACACTCCATTGTAAAACTGTGGCAAGGCATGCTGGGATTTGAAGTTTCACAACATCTGGAGGGCCGCAGTTTGAGGACCCATGGTCTACACCATCGATAGGATACGACAGAAATCACCATTCAAAAGAATGGTGGTTTCTAATTTACTAAGCAGCCGTATGGATAATACGGCTGCTTAGTGGTGTAAAACAGGCACGCAAATACGACAGGAAAATAGAACACCATTTTCCTGTTCTATTTGCTTTAAGCCTACACGGATCAGTCAGATCCGTGCAGGCTGCGGTGTAAAAAAATAGAAAAATTAAATAAATTTTAAAAAAAAACGGCGTGGGGTCCCCCCCACAGCCAAAACCAGCACCAGGCTGAAGGAGCCGGGGCCGGTAATTAAAAATCAGGGAACCCGACAAATAGGGGATCCCCGATTTTTAACAACCAGCCCCAGGCTCCAGGTCCGGGGCTGGTTCCCAAAATACGGGGGACAAAATGACTAGGGGTCCCCCGTATTTCAAGAACCAGTCCCAGGCACAACCAGCACGCAGGGTAATGTCACAGCCGGGGGACACTTATAATATAAGGTCCCGCGGCCAAAACATTAACCCCCTGACCGGTCAGCCTGGCCAGGGGCCCTGGGGGAGTGGGGACCCCCCCAATGAAGGGGTCCCCCCCCTCCAGGACTTACCTGACCAGGCTGAAGCCTGGTACTGTCCCCGATGCCCCTGGGCGGTGGGCATCGGGCTGATTATGGTGTAAAAAAAAGACTAATCTATTGTTTTTTACTGTGGCACTACAAGTGCCAGCAAGCCTCCCCAGCAAGCTGGGACTTGGAGAACCACAAGTCCCAGCCTGCTGGGCATTAAAGGGCCCGCTGGCACTTGTAGTTCCACAGTTAAAAAAATAGTACACAAAACACACTGACACACTTTTAAAAAAAAACTTTAATACATACAAAGCCCACACATACTAATACTTACCTATCTTCTTTCCGTAGGTAGCCCTGGTCCTGTGTCGTCGTCTTCTGGTCCTGTGTCGTCTTCTGCCTCCATGTCGACCGTCGCTGTCGCCGTCCGGATCCGACGAAATCCATTTGGGAAGCTGTGGAAGGAAACCATACTCACCTGTCCCAGCGCGACGTAGTCCAGGTAAGTGTCTTGGCAAAAAAACAAACCGACAGCCCGAATCCAGAACGGACAGGGAGACGCACGGTACACTGTGTACATCGTGCGGCTCCGCCTCCCGAATGCCGCTATTGGCCGCCTTGCGGCCTAGCGGCTCCTGATTGGCCGCTAGGCCGCAAGGCGGCCAATAGCGGCATTCGGGAGGCGGAGCCGCACGATGTTAACCCCTTCCCGCCGCAGCCTGTTTTTGCCTTCCTGACAGAGCCCTTTTTTTCAAATCTGACAGGTATCACTTAAGTGGGGATAACTTTTTTTTGCTTTTACTTATCCCAGTGATTTTGAGATTGTTTTCTCGTGACACATTGTACTTCAAGTTATTGGTAAATTTGGGTCGATACAGTCTGTGTTTTTTTGTGAAAAATACCAAAATGTCGTAAAAAAATGGAAAATTTAGCAATTTTCAAAATGTTAAATTTTCTGCTTGTGAGACAAATAATTATACCACTCAAAATAGTTAATAACTAACATAGACCATATGTCTACTTTATGTTTCCATCATTATTTCAACATCCT
Source organism: Crinia signifera (assembly GCF_055691185.1). NCBI lineage: Eukaryota > Metazoa > Chordata > Amphibia > Anura > Myobatrachidae > Crinia > Crinia signifera. The sequence goes on from NW_028142050.1 coordinate 241,026, forward strand.
TTTAATTTTTTTGGACACTAGGAGGCTTAAAATATGAATAGCAAATTCTCAAATTTTCAAGAAAATGTCAAACACTGATTTTTTTAGGGACCAGTTCAGTTCTGATGTGACTTTGAGGGACTTGTATGTGAGACACCCCCATAAATGATGCCATTTCAAAAACTGCACCCCTCACAGTATTCAAAACAGCATTTTGGAAGTTTGTTAACCCTTTAGGTGTTTCACAGGAATTAAAACAAAGTGTAGGTGAAATTTCAAAATTTCATTTTTTTTGCAGATTTGCAATTTTAATACATTTTTCTAAGGAACACAGTAGATTTTACTAGAGAAATGTGACTAAAAATTGATTCCCCCAATTCTTTTGTTTTCATAAATATCCTATATGTGGCCCTAGTGTGCACGTTGACCAAACCACAGACTTCATAATAGAAGGAGCATCTACTTGATTTTGGAGCCTCCTTTTTATGAGATTATTTTTTAGGCACCATGTAGGTTTCTAGGCACCATAAGATGCTAAAAGTTAGGAACCCCCCCACAAGTGACCCCATTTTGCAAACTACACCCCTCAGGGAATTCATCTAGGGGTATAGTGTACATTTCAAACCCCCAGGGGTTTCACCAATTGTGGTAAAACTGGGCAGTGAAAATGAAAAATAAATTTTTTGACACAAAAATGCAGTTCTGGCTCCAAATTTTTCATTTTCACAAGGAATGAAGGAGACAAAGCACCCCAAAATCTGTGCCCCAATTTCTCCCGAGTACGGCAATGCCGCACATGTGACCAAAAAATACCATTTGGGTGCATGGCAGGACTCAGAAGGGAAGGAGTGATTTTTGGATTTTGCAGCTCAGATTCTGGTGGAATGTTGGTGGGTGCTATGTCGCATTAGCAAGACCCCCGAAGCACCAATACAGTGGAACCCCCCCACAAGTGACCCCATTTTGCAAACTACACCCCTCAGGGAATTCATCTAGGGGTATAGTGTACATTTCAAACCCCCAGGGGTTTCACCAATTTTGATACAACTGGGCTGTGCAAATGAAAAATTAAATTTTTTACACAAAAATGCAGTTCTGGTTTCAAATTTGTCATTTTCACAAGGAATGAAGGAGACAAAGCACCCCAAAATCTGTGCCCCAATTTCTCCCGAGTACGACAATGCCTCACATGTGACCAAAAAATACCATTTGGGTGCATGGCAGGACTCAGAAGGGAAGGAGTGATTTTTGGATTTTGCAGCTCAGATTCTGGTGGAATGTTGGTGGGTGCTATGTCGCATTAGCAAGACCCCCAAAGCACCAATACAGTGGAAGCCCCCCACAAGTGACCCCATTTTGCAAACTACACCCCTCAGGGAATTCATCTAGGGGTATAGTGTACATTTCAAACCCCCAGGGGTTTCACCAATTTTGATACAACTGGGCTGTGCAAATGAAAAATTACATTTTTTTACACAAAAATGCAGTTCTGGCTCCAAATTTGTCATTTTCACAAGGAATGAAGGAGACAAAGCACCCCAAAATCTGTGCCCCAATTTTTCCCGAGTACGACAATGCCTCACATGTGACCAAAAAATACCATTTGGGTGCATGGCAGGACTCAGAAGGGAAGGAGTGATTTTTGGATTTTGCAGCTCAGATTCTGGTGGAATGTTGGTGGGTGCTATGTCGCATTAGCAAGACCCCCAAAGCACCAATACAGTGGAAGCCCCCCACAAGTGACCCCATTTTGCAAACTACACCCCTCAGGGAATTCATCTAGGGGTATAGTGTACATTTCAAACCCCCAGGGGTTTCACCAATTTTGATACAACTGGGCTGTGCAAATGAAAAATTAAATTTTTTTACACAAAAATGCAGTTCTGGCTCAAAATTTTTCATTTTCATAAGGTATGAAGGAGAAAAAGCACCCCAAAATCTGTGCACCAATTTCTCCCGAGTATGGCAATGCCTCACATGTGACCAAAAAATACCAGTTGGGTGCATGGCAGGACTCAGAAGGGAAGGAGTGATTTTTGGATTTTGCAACTCAGATTCTGGTGGAATTTTGGTGGGTGCTATGTCGCATTAGCAAGACCCCCGAAGCACCAATACAGTGGAAGCCCCCCACAAGTGACCCCATTTTGCAAACTACACCCCTCTGGGAATTCATCTAGGGGTATAATGTACATTTCAAACCCCCAGGGGTTTCACCAATTGTGGTGCAACGTGGCAGTGAAAATGAATAATTAAATTTTTTACACAAAAATGCAGTTCTGGCTCAAAATTTTTCATTTTCACAAGGAATGAAGGAGACAAAGCACCCCAAAATCTGTGCCCCAATTTCTCCCGAGTACGGCAATGCTTCATGTGTGACCAAAAAATGGCAGGACTCAGAAGGGAAGGAGTGATATTTGGATTTTGCAGCACAGATTCTGGTGGAATGTTGGTGGGTGCTATGTCGCATTAGCAAGACCCCCAAAGCACCAATACAGTGGAACCCCCCCACAAGTGACCCCATTTTGCAAACTACACCCCTCAGGGAATTCATCTAGGGGTATAGTGTACATTTCAAACCCCCAGGGGTTTCACCAATTTTGATACAACTGGGCTGTGCAAATGAAAAATTACATTTTTTTACACAAAAATGCAGTTCTGGCTCAAAATTTTTCATTTTCATAAGGTATGAAGGAGAAAAAGCACCCCAAAATCTGTGCCCCAATTTCTCCCGAGTACGGCAATGCCTCACATGTGACCAAAAAATACCAGTTGGGTGCATGGCAGGACTCAGAAGGGAAGGAGTGATTTTTGGATTTTGCGGCTCAGATTCTGGTGGAATGAATGGTGGGTGCTATGTGGCATTAGCAAGACCCCCGAAGCACGGTGAAATGATGAACCTAATAATCCATAGATGTGTGGTATATTTTAAAACACTCCTTTATACATAGTCCGGGTTTGTCGGGGCAAGTGTCACACTGGAAAATAGTTTGCTTTCTTATTCCCTTTTTATAGCAAACTTTGCACCTTTTTTGTGTCCTGCCCTTTTTTCCAGTGGAGGGGATTTCATCAGGAAAATGCTGCCCTGGTACAATACGGGGGCCAGTACTAGAAGTACTGGGACCCTCTGCCTGCTGGTTCCCAAATATTAGGCCCTTTATGACTTCCTCTTGAAAGTGCATAAATGTCCCCCTCTGGCTGGTAGAACGGAATAGCACGTAAGCGTTATACAGTGCCATCTGGATGATATACACGGCCAGCTTCTTGTACCAGATTTTTGTTTTCCGCAGGGCACTGTACGGCTTCAGTACCTGATCTGAAAGATCCACTCCGCCCATGTACTTATTGTAATCCAGTATACAATTAGGTTTTGAGGTGTGGGTACTGGTACCTCGTACAGGGACGGAGGTGGTACTGTCTCCGTGAATTGTTGTCAGTATAAGGACATCCCTCTTGTCCTTATATTTGACCAACAACATATTTTCGGTGCATATTCCCCTGCTTTCACCCCTTCTCAGTACTTGGGCAATGTGCGTTTTTGGGAGGCCTCTTTGGTTCTTGCGCACAGTACCGCAAGCTGCTGTACCTCTTGAACCAAGGGCCTTAAACAGGGGGATGCTAGTGTAAAAGTTATCCACATAGAGGTGATAACCTTTATCCAGGAAGGGGTGCACTAAATCCCAGACAATTTTTCCACTAACACCTACGAGGGAGGGGGGGCATTCTGGCGGTTCAATTCTTGAATCCTTCCCTTCATATACCCTAAACCTGTGGGTGTACCCTGAGGTGCTTTCACACAACTTTTTCCTTTTTTTGCCATACCTTGCCCTCTTACTGGGAAGGTACTGGCGGAATTTAACCCTTCCTTTAAAATGTATAAGGGACTCGTCTATGCAAATGAATTTATCTGGGATGTACATCTCTGCAAATTTGGCACTGAAATGATCAATGACCGGCCTGACTTTGAATAGCCGGTCAAAGGTGGGATCATCTCTGGGTGGGCACTGTGCATTATCGTTGTAATGCAAAAATTTAAGGAGTAACTCAAAACGAGTCCGGGTCATGGCCATACGGTAAAGTGGGGTGCTGTACAGAACATCTGTACTCCAATATTGCCTAATTTCTGGCTTTTTTACTATGCCCATATGAAACACCAGACCCCAAAACGTCATCATCTCTACTGCATCTACAGGGGTCCACCTAGCAAATGATGACGTGGGGTTTTGAGCAATAAACTGCTGGGCATATAAATTAGTTTGGTCCACCATTAAATTTATAAAATCATCAGAGAAAAATAATTTGAAAAAGTCAATTTCTCTGAGACCTGTGGAATCAAATTGGATTCCTGGGATGGCCAAAAACTCAGGAACCTGGGGCTCAAAATTGTCTGGTGGTGGGGTCCATACGAGATCAATTATTGGGGGGGGGGTTTCTCAGCTGCTCTACGGGGGCGTCTTTGAGGGGGTCCCTCATCACTAGAGGAGGAAGAGGAGCTTAAGATGAATCCTTCAAATTCCCCGCTTGCATCACTGGCTGTGTCAGAGTCAGAGGCAAGCATGGCATATGCCTCCTCCGCTGAATACATTCTTCTGGATGACTGGGATGACATTTGGGATGACATTTGGGATGCCATTTTTATTTTTGTGTTTCTGGTAGTGAAATGTTTCAACACGTGTATAGTGTAGGGGGGGTACAAACTTTATTTCAACACGGGGGGTATGTAGTGTGTAGTGTGTATGTAGTGCAGAAAAAAAAATACTTTATACAGGAAATTGATCCCAATAAAAAAAAATGAAGGGGTTAAAAAAAAAAAAAAGGTCCTGCGCCAAAAATTGAGCACAGATGTTGGTCAATAACGTCCGTCACTGAACAGCGCTCAAAGGCAACAGGAATTTGATCAAAAAAAAAAAAAAAATAGATCAACCCTGTGCCGAAAAAGCTGATCAGTGATGTACGTCACTGATCAGCGCACAGTGGCCACAGGACACCCACAAAATCACAGTGTGTGTAAAAAAAAAATTAAAAAAAGACCCCACAGCACCCTCAAAAAAAAAAAAAAGGTGATCACTGATGCGACACTGATTACCAGTGAGGGGCAGCAGGTGCACAACCTTTGGTGCAACTGACAGTGCAACTGGCAGCAACTGACAGGTATATATATAAAAAAAAACCCTGCACCCCCAAAAAGTTGCTGATCAGCACAGATATACTGATCAGCACAAAAGGGGGGGCAGCAGACACAAAATATAGCACTCTCTATCACTCTCTGTCACTATCTCTCTCTATCTCTCACTATCTATCACTCTATGACACTGCAGCAGCAGCACTGACAGGTATATATATAAAAAAAAAAACTCTGCACCCCCAAAAAGTTGCTGATCAGTTAATTTATACTGATCAGCACAAAAGGGGGGGCAGCAGTCAGTTGCACACGCAGCACAGCTGTATATATATAACCCAGCACCCCCAAAAAGTTGCTGATCAGCACAGATATACTGATCAGCACAACAGGGGGGGGCAGCAGACACAAAATATAGCACTCTCTGTCACTATCTCTCTCTATCTCTCTCTATCTCTCTCTATCTCTCTATCTATAACTCTATCACACTGCAGCAGCACAACACAGGAAGTCACAAGAAGTCACAAGATCCAGGAAGCATCCAGCACGCTACAAGCAGTGATCACGTAAGTATTTGCAAGGATCAGGTCAGTATGTCACGGCAGATAGGCACGGTGACCGCACTGCACGCAATTCCAGACCGGAATGGCGTCTGCAGTGCAGTCACCGTTAGTTTAAATCACCCTCTATGGCTGTGATTGGTCCGTCGGTCCGACGGACCAATCACGGCCTTTGGGGGCGGGTGGGGTGAGGTGGGGTGACACCAGTGTCACCCTTACACCCCGTGGTGATTGGTGCTGTACTTTACAGCACCAATCACCACCAATCCCTGTGTCACCGGCGAACGTTATTCGCCGGTACACAGAAAACGCTGTAATTGGCTGTTCACATTTGAACAGCCAACCACAGCGATCGCCGACGGGGGGGAGGCATCGCCGCCCCCCCTGGACATGCTGGGACATTTCTGCTGTCAGGGACAGCAGACATCTCCAAACTGTCACCGCGTCTATAGACGCGGTGACAGTTTAAAGCCATGACGTACATTTATGCCATGCGTCGGGAAGTACATCCCGGCCATGACGTAAATGTACGTCAAATGTCGGGAAGGGGTTAACATCGTGCGACTCTCAGTCCGGCCTGGATTCGGGGTGTTCGGTTTGTTTTTTTTGCCAAGACACTTACCTGGACTACGTCGCGCTGGGACAGGTGAGTATGGTTTCCTTCCACAGCTTCCCAAATGGATTTCGTCGGATCCGGACGGCGACAGCGACGGTCGACATGGAGGCAGAAGACGACACAGGACCAGAAGACGACGACACAGGACCAGGGCTACCTACGGAAAGAAGTTAGGTAAGTATTAGTATGTGTGGGCTTTGTATGTATTAAAGTTTTATTTTAAAAGTGTGTCAGTGTGTTTTGTGTACTATTTTTTTAACTGTGGAACTACAAGTGCCAGCGGGCCCTTTAATGCCCAGCAGGCTGGGACTTGTGGTTCTCCAAGTCCCAGCTTGCTGGGGAGGCTTGCTGGCACTTGTAGTGCCACAGTAAAAACCAATAGATTAGTCTTTTTTTTACACCATAATCAGCCCGATGCCCACCGCCCAGGGGCATCGGGGACAGTACCAGGCTTTAGCCTAGTCAGGTAAGTCCTGGAGGGGGGGGACCCCTTCATTGGGGGAGTCCCCACTCCCCCAGGGCCCCTGGCCAGGCTGACCGGTCAGGGGGTTAATGTTTTGGCCACGGGACCTTATATTATAAGTGTCCCCCGGCTGTGACATTACCCTGCTGGCTGGTTGTGCCTGGGACTGGTTCTTGAAATACGGGGGACCCCTAGTCATTTTGTCCCCCGTATTTTGGGAACCAGCCCCGGACCTGGAGCCTGGGGCTGGTTGTTAAAAATCGGGGATCCCCTATTTGTCGGGTTCCCTGATTTTTAATTACCGGCCCCGGCTCCTTCAGCCTGGTGCTGGTTTCGGCTGTGGGGGGGACCCCACGCCATTTTTTTTTAAAATTTATTTAATTTTTCTATTTTTTTACACCGCAGCCTGCACGGATCTGACTGATCCGTGCAGACTGCTACAAATAATTCGTATTAGCAGCCGTATATACGAATTCCTACGACATCGGTGGGTTACAAAGCAGTCGTATCTGACTGCTTTGTAAATGACCCTCCGGAACACGACTTTGCATACGACTGAAACAGTCGTATGCAGTCGTAGGGAAAATACTAATACGAAAAACTCGGTTTTTCATATTAGTAAATTTCCCCCTGAGGGTCTCATAAGAGAGATCAGATCTACTCTTAATATTGCTGACTCGCCTATCCCGCCTCAGGTATCCATTTTTGGCAGGGTTCAGAAACAACCAATAACTTTTCCAGACTCTGAGGAATTATATAACCCCTTAGTAAAAGTCTGGAAGACACCTGATAAGAAGTTTCAGATGTCTAAAAGATTTCATTCCTTATACCCATTTTCGGCCGAGTCTAGAGCTAGATGGGAGACTCCTCCCACTCCGGACGCCTCATTGTCACGTTTATCAAAGAAAACCACCCTCCCCATTCCGGGAGCGGTATCGCTTAAAGAAGCACCAGATAAACGTCTTGATAGTGCTCTCAAAAATATTTACACTACCGCAGGTGTCATCTTACGTCCAGCTCTCGTCTCCTCATGGGTAGCCAGGGCAATGGAGACATGGGCCGCTGATTTGATCAGGGGCCTGGAACAGGATACTCCCAAGGAGGAATTGCTACCCTTGGCAGAATGTATCAGGGACGCTTCTAGCTATGTTGGGGAAGCAGCCTCTGATGTTTCCACATTAGCAGCAAAGGTTTCAGCTTCTGCCGTCCTGGCTAGACGCACTGTGTGGCTACGCTCTTGGCAAGCCGAGCCAGAAATTAAAAAAGCGGTGGAAGCCCTCCCCTTCTCAGGAGATATGCTTTTCGGGCCAGAATTGGACAAGCTCATTTCCCAGGCCACGGGGGGGAAGTCGACCTTTTTGCCCTCTTTGGCTCCTGCACCGAAGAGGCAATTTGTAAGTCCTTCCTTTCGCTCCTTTTGGGGTAATGCGGGCTTCAGGGGGAGAGCCAGATGAGGGTTTCTCAACCTTCAGAGGCCGCCGAGGCAGAGGGGCCAGAGCCCCCCAGACCACTGCCAATCTCTCTCTCAACCCAAAGACCACAGACAAGCCAGTGGCATGACGGCCTACCGGCTCACTTGGGGGAACCCAAGGTGGGCGCCAGATTGTTACTGTTCGCGGTGGAATGGAGGTCTCATTGCACCGACGCGTGGGTTCTCCAGATTGTCTCCCAGGGGTACAAACTGGAATTTGCCACACAACCTCCAAACAGGTTCTTCCCAATAGGTCGCCCTCCATCAGTAGAGGCAGGTTTGAGCCTATTCGGGGCCATACAAACCCTGCTCGAGTCGGGAGTAATTATCCCGGTGCCAGCCCATCAGCAGTGCACGGAATACTATTCAAGCATTTTCGTGGTCCCAAAGCCAGACGGATCTGCCCGACCTATTCTAAATCTGAAGCCCCTGAACGAATTTGTTCTCTACCACAGATTCAAGATGGAATCGATTCGGTCAGTTATTGCATCCCTGGAGAAAGGAGAATTTCTCCTGTCTCTAGATATAAAGGACGCGTACCTGCACGTCCCAATCTGGGGACCTCATCAGCGATTCTTGAGATTCGTACTGCAGGATCGTCATTTCCAGTTCAGAGGACTACCCTTCGGACTTTCTTCCGCTCCTCGGGTTTTTACAAAAATAATGGCATGCATGACCAAGGCTCTTCGTCTGCAGGGGATAACTATTATCCCCTACTTAGACGACCTCCTCCTCAAAGCTCCAACTCGGGAAAAGCTGATGGCAGATGCCATGACAACTTGCAGGTTTTTAGTAAAAAATGGGTGGGTTGTGAACTTCAAAAAATCACAACTCAACCCATCACAACGCCTACAATTTCTGGGCCTCATATTGGACACAGTAGAGGAAAGGATTTTCCTACCACCGGACAAGATCATAGCTCTACAAGCAAAGGTCAGACAGGTTCTGCATCAGAAAAGACTCTCAGCACATCTGTGCACTCAACTCTTGGGTCTGATGGTAGCTGCGTTCGAGGCGGTCCCTTACGGTCGCTTCCATTCTCGGACTTTCCAAGAGAATCTACTATCACAATGTTCGGGCTCACACCTTCAAATTCACAAGCGTATCATCTTGTTTCAGAAGGCTCGCTCATCCCTGCTTTGGTGGCTTCACACCCCAAACCTGCTTCAAGGATGCAGTTTCAACCCTTGCACATGGACAGTCGTCACAACAGACGCCAGTCTCAAGGGCTGGGGAGCAGTCGCCCTAGGCCACAGGTTCCAAGGACGCTGGTCGCTGCAGGAGACAAAGCTTCCAATCAATATCTTAAAACTAAGAGCAATCAGACTAACTTTACTACAGGCTCACAACCTGCTCCAAGGTCTACAGATTAGGATACAATCAGACAACGTGACCGCGGTCGCATATATAAATCGACAAGGGGGCACCAGGAGCAGGGCAGCCATGCAAGAGGTCTGTCCCATATTAGAATGGGCAGAAGCCCACTCCAAGGCCTTTTCAGCAATATTTATTCCGGGAGTAGAGAATTGTCAGGCGGACTATCTAAGCCGCCAAACGTTCCTTCCAGGGGAGTGGTCTCTTCACCCGGAGGTCTTCCATCAACTGACGCTTCGGTGGGGGACCCCCGACATAGACCTGATGGCCTCCAGATTGAATCATCAGGTTCCTCTCTACTGTGCCAGGTCCCTGGATCCAGGAGCGGTGGCAGTTGACGCCCTATCAATACCATGGCACTACCAACTGGTATACATATTTCCACCTTTCCCGTTGCTTCCAAGAGTTCTGAAGAAACTGAAAAGAGAAACAACAACAGCCATCTTAATTGCCCTGAACTGGCCGAGGAGGGCATGGTACTCGGATCTAAAACTAATGTCAATAGACAACCCGTGGCTCCTACCTCAAAGAGAAGACTTGCTTCTCCAAGGACCATTCACCTTCCAAAACTTACGGCTTCTGCATTTAACGGCATGGTTGTTGAGGCCGAATTGCTGAAACGCAGAGGTATCCCATCCAGGGTTATTCCAACAATGCTCCATGCTAGGAAGAGTGTGACTTCGGCCCATTACCACAGGATTTGGAAGTCCTACATTTCCTGGTGCGAAAGGCTCGGCTATCCTAAGGCGGTGTTTAGCCTACCTAGGTTACTAGAATTTCTCCAGGAAGGACTGGACAAAGGTCTTCGTTTAGCCTCTCTGAAGGTGCAACTGGCGGCGCTATCTGTCACCGCAGGGTAGCGGTCATTCCAGAGATACAAAGTTTTTAAAGGGGGTGTTGAGGCTTCAACCTCCCTTCAGATCACCCACTGAACCCTGGGACTTATCAGTGGTTTTGCGATACTTGCAATCAGACCTTTTTGAACCGTTAGACTCGGTACATCTAAAATATGTCAATGGGCAAGTACTAAGGGGATGTGATAAAGCCGTGTACACACGGTAGCGATATGGGCTATAATCGCTGGAAATATGGTCGCTGGTGACCATATTGCTAGTGATGGGAGAGTGCCCCTGCTATAAATCGCTCCCATTTTCAGCCCCATTCTAATCGCTGGTCGCAGGAGTTTGCTGCTGCGACCAGTTGATTACCTCTGCGGCTCCCCCGGCAGAGGTTCCTTTTCATTAGCGACCATCTCTGGTCGCTGATGAAAAGGAGACACTGAGCAATATACCTCCCCGTGTGTACGCACCTTTAGTTTGGAAAGTGATAAAATGGAGAGTGATAAAGCACCAACCAATCAGCGCCTGTCATTTTTCAAAACAGCATGTAACATATGGCCTAATTCAGACCAGACCACTGGGCTGCGAGTCTTCGGGGCCCACATCCATGGTGACAACATTAAAGGGTATTCGTTCCTGATTATGAAGCTGTATAAATGCGGCAATATCTACCTTTTAGGTTGGTCATTTCTGTCATATTGCTGTATACATACTGTGCGTGTACCTGAGGAATTACACAGATGGCAATAGATAAATGTGTTTTTCTAGTAGTACATCAGTGTATGCGTGCGGGGGGTGTCAGTTAAATACTGACCAGGCGAGCGGTGACAACAAGCAGACAGCCCTGCTCGCTGTCACCACTCGTCCACGGCATTGAATACACCCAATGAATTCATCTCCGATAATTGCTATGATTTTATCACTTAGACCAGTGGTTCCCAAACTGTGTACCTAGGCACCCAGGGGTGCCTCAGGACACTTGCAGGGGTGCATTGGGTTGGTGGGCTAGGATCAATTCATATTATTAATGGACAAGGTAACAGGCAAAACCAGTGCTGGTGGCTGCCAACAGGGGCGGATTGGCCATTTAAGTCACCGGGAACTTTCCCGGGAGGCCGGCCGCATGTGAGGCCGATAGCTGAACATGGCTCCACCCACTCGCGGGTGTAGCGCCACCCACACAATTCGCGGAGGACCTGACAGTGGACACCACAGGAGGAATACAGCAGAGGCGCAGCGGAAGGTCAGGTGCGCTCTAGTAATAATGCTGTGTGCCTTAGCCTGCGTCTGTCATACTGTATGACAGGCAGCAGCACCAGCAGCAGGATCCCCTCACCTGCTCCTTCCCTCTCCTCTCCTCTGTGCTGCCCTGTCCTGTCAGATATTTCAGGCAGCGTAAGTCCCCGGCCCCAGCTTCCTGTAGGGATGGCCATCGACCATCGATGATTCAAATCATCGATGGTTCATGGCCGATGTCGAATACTTTTGCCATCGATGGGGGAGAACCAGATGGTTTCCCTCCATCGATGGAACAGCAAAACGATGTTTTTTTTTTTTAAAGTGTCGGGACACGGAGCATAGCTCCGCCCCAGGCACCCGCGAAGCCCTGCCCCCGTGTTTTGATTGGCCCACAGGCCAATCAATCAAACACAATGGATGACCATCGATATGTAAAATTATCGATGGTCATCCATTGCATAGTTTAGCACTATCGATGGCCTGTTGCAGAATTGCCATCGATGGCAACCATCGATGGCAATGGCAACGATGGCCATCCCTAGCTTCCTGATCTAACAGGAAGTCACATGTTGCACACTGTGTGCACTGGAGGAGCCCTGCCCAGCCTCGAGGCTCAGCCCAGTCACTAGTGAGGAGAAGAGCAGCAGCAGCAGCAGCAGAAGCAGCCACCCCTTCGTGTTTTGGATCTGTATTTATTTGCCAAAAACCATAAAAATCACTAAAATCACAGATTTTTTGCCTCCTATGCTATTATTAACCTCAATATCATTAATTTCCACCCATTTCCAGTCTATCCTGAACACCTCACAATAAATCCTGAACACCTCACAATAATGTTTTTATGCCAAAAGTTTGCACCGAGGTAGCTGGATGACTATGCAAAGCGACACAAGTGGGCGGCACAAAAACTGGACTGACATGACACACTTAGCATCACCCCTGGACTGATACGGCACAGGTAGCATCACCCCTGGACTGATACGGCACAGGTAGCATCACCCCTGGACTGATATGGCACACTTAGCATCACCCCTGGACTGATACGGCACAGATAGCATCACCCCTGGACTGATACAGCACATTTAGCATCACCCCTGGACTGATATGGCACACTTAGCATCACCCCTGGACTGATATGACACACTTAGCATCACCCCTGGACTGATATGGCACACTTAGCATCACCCCTGGACTGATACGGCACAGGTAGCATCACCCCTGGACTGTTATGGCACAGGTAGCATCACCCCTGGACTGATACGGCAAAGGTAGCATCACCCCTGGACTGATACGGCACAGAAGGCATCACCCCTGGACTGACATGATACACTTAGCATCACCCCTGGACTGATATGGCACACTTAGCATCACCCCTGGACTGATATGACACACTTAGCATCACCCCTGGACTGATATGGCACACTTAGCATCACCCCTGGACTGATATGGCACACTTAGCATCACCCCTGGACTGATTTAACGCAGGTAGCATACCTCCCAACTGTCCCGCTTATCGCGGGAACATCCAGATATTTTGGGACATTCCCACGTCCCTCCCGCCGCCGGCAGTGTCCCGCGGCGGTGGGGGGGGGGGCAGTTGGGAGTCCCCCGTAGTCTGTGAATAGACGCTGTGCGCATGTGCACAGCATCTATTCTTGCAGGCAGGGGGGCTGGCCAGCAGCTCATAGAGCTGCCGGGCATGCCCCACAGCAGCGAAAAATGGGGGCGTGGCATCGCGGCAGTGCTCGCCACGCTTCGGGCTCGCCACACTTTATAAAATCAACTCCACGCCGACGTGGATAGTGGGGGTATGAAAAGGTCGGAGGATGCGTACCTCCACCCCTCGCGGGCTCGCTGCGCTCGCCATGCTTTGGGTTCACGTTTATACTGGGGGGGTGCATTTAACATTGTAAGCACCCATTTGGTCGCATAGGGGGCTGAAATCGCATCGCATCACAGTGCATCGGGTGTATGGCATGCGATGCGATGAAAAATCGCGCGATCACATATCGGGGGCGCCGTGATAATACACAAGTACCTTTTATTCTTTTAATAAAAATGACAGCTCCCCAGGTTTATCAGCACCCCAGAAATTATAGTACACACTTCGCTCACCCCAGAAATTATATAACACACTTGGCTGACCCCAAGAAATATACAGCACACTTGACTGACCCCTGGAATGATACAACACGTCTGGTATGATATGGCACACTTAGCAGCCCTAAAAAATGTGTGGTACTGTAGCTCCCCTGGAATAATGAGATACTGGGCAGCACAGCACAGATGGATTGATATGGCACACTTGACAACCCTTGCAGGTTAAAAAAACACCTTTTTTATTTTAATAAAAAATGGGGGGAGACCCTTAGTTTTCCCCCCACAGAAGTCCTATACAGCAGCCCCCCTTAGTAATGCTCCATAATAGTACCTCCGTCACTGCACTGCGATGCTAGCCGCATATGTTAATACATATGTGCTAGAATCACTGCGGCCGGGCAGCGATGTATCTCCCCCCTAGTGAGTCCATTACAGTAGTTCCCCTTAGTAGTTGTACCCTGCCAGTACAGGGTACAACTACTCAGTAGTTTCCCCTTTTGTTTTCACAAGCCCCCATAAAGTTAGGCAGCCTGTTAGTTCCCCCTTTAGTTTGTCCCCCACCTGCAGCCCCCATAGCATGCCCATGTGTAGTTTGTCCCCCTCCCCTCTCTGCAGACAGTATGGAAACATCCGTGCCAAGCGAAGATGACGCTGGAAGCCGGGACTTATAGAGATCCGGTCTCGTGAGAATCCGATGCGGGAGGATGATGACGTTTTGGCCTTGTTTTCGTTTTTTTATTATCGGTGGGATGGACGCGAACAGCTTGTGAATGCTTCGGAACAGGTAAGTTCGGGGGTGTTCGGATCTCTAGGATCTGTACGTGCTCATCTCTAATTACAGGTGCATAGTAGTTGCAGACAAATAACACCAATGGATATATACGGGACCAGCTGTATACTCCAAGTATGTCACTTTGAGTATATTTGCACGAGGACCCCACTTTATTTCTAGGACCACTGCTCCCTGCTGTATGAAATCCTCGGTCCCTCCGGGTGCAAACAAAAGTCTGTAAGAAAAGTCAGAGTGGGCACATCATATACAAACAGAACAATCGGGTGCGAGAATAAAGAATTTCGCTCCACTATTCAATATATATATATATATATATATATATATATATATATATATATATACATGAATGATAAAGAATAATCTATAAAGAACATTGATAATAAGCAGGGGCTGGCTGGCAACTTTTAGCCTGGGGGCAAGTCCAGAGCACTGGCCCATAAGTAACAGCGCATCGTTAAATTAGAACCACGAATGCTGAGTAAGCAATGAGAGAGCATAAACCCCTGATGGGTTCCTCAGGTTACACTTGGAAGGTCAGCTGATATGTAAATCAGGATGGGCATAAGGCCTATCAGAGCAGTGGGAGGGTATAGACAGGGTAAGAAAAGTCACATGCTAGCATGTGAAGCTTCCTCTGTCCGAAAAGCTGCTGAGAAGGCAAGACCTGTTGCTGCAGCTGACTGGGTAGTACACGTGCTTACTAAATCTAACTTCTGTTTCTCTTTCTCATCAATCCTCCTCTTTATAGGCTGTCTCTCTCCCTCACTCTCCCTTCACCCCCTTTTACTCTCATTCTTTCCATTCAGTTTAGCCCCTTTAGCTAAAATGCCCCGTCCGCGCAGGGTATCGCGCCCGCCCACCTGGCAGATGCTGCATACCTGGCTGGGGGGGCTGCGGGGTCTAGCGGCGGCATCCCTGGTGGTTCCAGTGGGGACAGGAGGCGTGCGCGACGCGGCCCTGCGGCTCCCGAGCCGACCGCATCTCCAGACGCGGCGCCGGCTGATGACGCGGTCCGGCGCCGGGCCTCGGGTGGAGCGCATGCAGGCCGCGGCGCCCTACAGACGTCCGGGGGGGGTCGGGCGGGGGTAGAGGCCGTGGCGCTTTGACTCGGGGTGGTGGGCTAGGCCCCCGCCGCCCCGCGGCACACAATGAAGTAGCCGGAAGTGAATCCGGCGGAGGCACAGGCCGCGGTGGGCGCGCGTCGCCTTCCAGACTTACGGGGGGGTCGGGCGTGGGTACAGCCCGTGGCTCACTGACTAGGGGTAGAGGGCTAGGCCACCGCCGCCCCGCAGATCACACACACATGGCCGGAAATGACGCCGGCGGTGCCGCATCGCGGGCTTCCAGCCGGGCTCGCACTGGAAGGTCGCAGGGTCAGGGCAGGCAGGGTGCTATTCAGGGCCCGGTAACAAGGGGTGTTGTCCTTCAACTGGACATGCCACCCTCCAGCATTCCTGTGCTGGCTCGCCGCTTACAGCAGAGGGGTCTCCCCTCTGGAGTCCCCTCCCCCAATACTCCCAGGCAGGCCAGAGGATGGGGGCGCTCCAGGGGCGCAGGACAAGTACATAGCCCGATCACTGGGGGGCAATTAGGCCCGGCTGGGCCTGCAGACACACACTTGAGGGCCCCCAGGGGTATGTCCCCTTTACACATAGCCAGGCGACAGATCCCCAGACGGTCCAGGCTGTTTCCCCTGCGGTCTGCGTCCGCACCAGCCACTTCTGCAGCCGTACCAGCAGCCACTACCCCCTTACCCGCAGCGGATGGGGGGGTGCAGCAGTTTATGACCCTGCTGTCCAGCCTGATGAGTCAGGTTCCCCCGCAGGGTGGTCAGGCGCCCGCTATTAGTCAGCCCACTAATGCCCCTTCCGGGATGCCTACCCCATCTCAGCCAGTGGTGGCGGGTCCTTCCACATCTTCCGGTGGTTCTACTCCCCTCACAGCTATGGCGGTCGTCGCAGGAAACAGCATTTCTCCACACAATCCTAGAGATTGGCCTCCAGCGCCCGCTGGAAGTATCCACCGTATCTGAGCAGAAGTATCCACCGTCCCGGTGGATACTTCTGCTCAGATACGGTGGATACTTCCAGCGGGCGCTGGAGGCCAATCTCTAGGATTGTGTGGAGAAATGCTGTTTCCTGCCCCCGCCTGGAGCGTTCACGGAAGAAGGTGAACGCTGCAGTTGAGAAGTATCTGCTGACCAACGGCGGGGGTGTTATTCGCCATGACGCCATCGACTTTCAGCGGAGTGCGCTGTATAGAAGCGATGGTGTTTATTTTTAGCCCGGAGGGCGTGGCTCTGTTTTTGGGCAATGTTTTTAGCTGGTTAGATACACAGTGCTGAGCGTTTTGCTAGTTGGTGGCGGTGCTGCGGCTTAGGGCCTAGCTGTGGCGGTAAAGAACGGTCATCCTTGTAAGATCTTGATGTTTGTGTGTAGATAGTGGGGTGTCGCTCTCCCCTGACATCTATGGTCATCGGCCATGCTTCTGCCCGGGGGATGGTCACCACTAGCATGAGTGGATGACCGGGGAGAGTGATCACCAGCGATGGTGTGTATGGTAGACATCTTTAACCCCACTTTCCTATAGTGACCATTCTTTGGTGCCGCCACCATTATATATATAGTTTAGTTAATTGTCAAATAAATTTGACATTCATTTTGAAACGCCAGCACTTGTGCCTGTGTCTTTTTTATTAGATAAGTTAGTTGTTAAGGTTTAAGTTGAAGTTATGGTGAAGTTGAAAGTGTGGACCTGGGGGATACCCGATGGGGAGTTTATAGGTTTTGCGGTTTAAAAATATGTATTAATAAAACAACAAAAACAATAATAGGACACCACAGGCTGCTCCCCTGTATAATATCAGGACACCACAGGCTACTCCCCATCTTATAATAATAACAGGACAACAGAGGCTGCTCCCCCTGTATAATATCAGGACACCACAGGCTACTCCCCGTCTTATAATAATAACAGGACAACAGAGGCTGCTCCCCCTGTATAATATCAGGACACCACAGGCTACTCCCCGTCTTATAATAATAATAGGACAACAGAGGCTGCTCCCCCTGTATAATATCAGGACACCACAGGCTACTCCCCGTCTTATAATAATAACAGGACAACAGAGGCTGCTCCCCCTGTATAATATCAGGACACCACAGGCTACTCCCCGTCTTATAATAATAACAGGACAACACAGGCTGCTCCCCTGTATAATAATAGTACCCCCACAGGCTGCTCCGCCTGTATAATAATGGGACCCCCACAGGCTGCTACTCCTGTATAATAAAAGTACACCACAGGCTGCTCCCCCTGTATAATAGGACACAACAGGCTGCTCCCCCTGTCTTATAATCATAACAGGACCCCACAGACTTCTACCCCTGTATAATAACAGGACCCCACAGGCTGCTCCCCCTGTATAATAATAACGGGACCCCCACAGGCTGCTCCCCCTGTATAATAATAACGGGACCCCCACAGGCTGCTCCCCCTGTATAATAACGGGACCCCCACAGGCTGCTCCCCCTGTATAATAAAATTACATCACAGGCTGCTCCCCCTTTATAATAACAGGACACAACAGGCTGATCCCCCTGTGTAACATGACCCCACAGGCAGCTCCCCCTGTATTATTATAATAATAACAACAATAACGGGACCCCCACAGGCTGCTCCCCCTGTATATAAAGGGACCCCCACAGGCTGCTCCCCCTGTATAAAAATAACGGGACCCCCACAGGCTGCTCCCCCTGTATAATAATAACAGGGCCCCCACAGGCTGCTCCCCCTGTGTAATAATAACAGGACCCCCACAGTCTGCTCCCCCTGTATAATAACAGGACACAACAGGCTGCTCCCCCTGTATAACATGACCCCATAGGCTGCTCCCCCTGTATTATATTAATAATAATAATAACAGGACCCCCACAGGCTGCTCCCCTTGTATAATAATAATGGGACCCCCTACAGGCTGCTCCCCCTGTATATTAATAATGGGACCCCCACAGGCTGCTCCCACTTATAAAATTAACTGGACCCCCACAGGCTGCTCCCCCTTAAAATAATAACTGGACCCCCACAGGCTGCTCCCCCCTGTATAATAACTGAACCTTACAGGCTGCTCAGCCTGTACAGTCCCACTCCCTCTTACCTTGATGCCAGACACTAGTGAGGCAGGCTGCAGCATAGGGAAGAAAGAAACGCACAGGCAGGAAGTAGGTGGAACATACAGGCATATATTCAATGCCGTGGGCGAGCGGTGACTGCGAGCAGAACCGCTCACCCTGTCAGTATTCAACTAACCCCCCTCATACGCAAATTCCCCCTCACTCCGTTTTTTGAGCGAGGGGGAATTTGCGTATGTGCCTCCAAAAGCTGCGAGAATCGAGGCTAATTACAGTGAGTTTGCTGCACTAGCTGCGGCTCTTGCAGTTTAGGGGAATCCTCGCCGTTCTGTGACGGCGAGGATTCCCCCGGAACGTTGCATTGTGCGAGCGGCCGGCGCGGGGGTTAAACTGCGAGGATCTCTGGTTTTCTGCGATCCTCGCAGTTTAACCCCCTCGCCGGCCGCTCGCACCGGCATTGAATACATGCCAAAGAGTCTCTGTAGTGGCCTCCTGCACTAGACATGTCCTCAGTGCAGGAGGCCGGCGGCCATGTTTATGGAGACCACTCGGAAACTGGTCAGTCTGGCTTCAGCAGCAGCCTCAGAACAATGGCGGCCAATCATAGGACAACAGAGGCTGCTCCCCCTGTATAATATCAGGACACCACAGGCTACTCCCCGTCTTATAATAATAACAGGACAACAGAGGCTGCTCCCCCTGTATAATATCAGGACACCACAGGCTACTCCCCGTCTTATAATAATAACAGGACAACACAGGCTGCTCCCCTGTATAATAATAGTACCCCCACAGGCTGCTCCGCCTGTATAATAATGGGACCCCCACAGGCTGCTACTCCTGTATAATAAAAGTACACCACAGGCTGCTCCCCCTGTATAATAGGACACAACAGGCTGCTCCCCCTGTCTTATAATCATAACAGGACCCCACAGACTTCTACCCCTGTATAATAACAGGACCCCACAGGCTGCTCCCCCTGTATAATAATAACGGGACCCCCACAGGCTGCTCCCCCTGTATAATAATAACGGGACCCCCACAGGCTGCTCCCCCTGTATAATAACGGGACCCCCACAGGCTGCTCCCCCTGTATAATAAAATTACATCACAGGCTGCTCCCCCTTTATAATAACAGGACACAACAGGCTGATCCCCCTGTGTAACATGACCCCACAGGCAGCTCCCCCTGTATTATTATAATAATAACAACAATAACGGGACCCCCACAGGCTGCTCCCCCTGTATATAAAGGGACCCCCACAGGCTGCTCCCCCTGTATAAAAATAACGGGACCCCCACAGGCTGCTCCCCCTGTATAATAATAACAGGGCCCCCACAGGCTGCTCCCCCTGTGTAATAATAACAGGACCCCCACAGTCTGCTCCCCCTGTATAATAACAGGACACAACAGGCTGCTCCCCCTGTATAACATGACCCCATAGGCTGCTCCCCCTGTATTATATTAATAATAATAATAACAGGACCCCCACAGGCTGCTCCCCTTGTATAATAATAATGGGACCCCCTACAGGCTGCTCCCCCTGTATATTAATAATGGGACCCCCACAGGCTGCTCCCACTTATAAAATTAACTGGACCCCCACAGGCTGCTCCCCCTTAAAATAATAACTGGACCCCCACAGGCTGCTCCCCCCTGTATAATAACTGAACCTTACAGGCTGCTCAGCCTGTACAGTCCCACTCCCTCTTACCTTGATGCCAGACACTAGTGAGGCAGGCTGCAGCATAGGGAAGAAAGAAACGCACAGGCAGGAAGTAGGTGGAACATACAGGCATATATTCAATGCCGTGGGCGAGCGGTGACTGCGAGCAGAACCGCTCACCCTGTCAGTATTCAACTAACCCCCCTCATACGCAAATTCCCCCTCACTCCGTTTTTTGAGCGAGGGGGAATTTGCGTATGTGCCTCCAAAAGCTGCGAGAATCGAGGCTAATTACAGTGAGTTTGCTGCACTAGCTGCGGCTCTTGCAGTTTAGGGGAATCCTCGCCGTTCTGTGACGGCGAGGATTCCCCCGGAACGTTGCATTGTGCGAGCGGCCGGCGCGGGGGTTAAACTGCGAGGATCTCTGGTTTTCTGCGATCCTCGCAGTTTAACCCCCTCGCCGGCCGCTCGCACCGGCATTGAATACATGCCAAAGAGTCTCTGTAGTGGCCTCCTGCACTAGACATGTCCTCAGTGCAGGAGGCCGGCGGCCATGTTTATGGAGACCACTCGGAAACTGGTCAGTCTGGCTTCAGCAGCAGCCTCAGAACAATGGCGGCCAATCAGGAGCCGCTAGGCCGCAAGGCGGCAAATAGCGGCATTCGGGAGGCGGAGCCGCACGATGTACACAAACACTGTGCGGCTCCTACTGTCCGGGCTGGTTTCGCGTGTCGGTTTGTTTTTTTGCCAAGACCCTTACCTGGACTACGTCGCCCCGGGACAGGTGAGTATGGTTTCCTTCCACAGCTTCCACATGGATTTCGTCGGATCCGGACGCCATCGCCGACAGCGACGTCGACTTGAAGAAGGACGTTGACATGGATCCAGAAGACCGCCGACACAGGACCAGAAGACGACACAGGACCAGGGCTACCTACGGAAAGAAGATAGGTAAGTATTAGTATGTGTGGGCTTTGTATGTATTAAAGTTTTATTTTAAGTGTGTGTCAGTGTGTTTTATTGTACTATTTTTAATACTGTGGCACTACCCAGCGGGCCCTTTAATGCCCCGCAGGCTGGGACTTGTGGTTCTCCAAGTCCCAGCTTGCGGGGGAGGCTTGCTGGGACTCATAGTGCCCCAGTATTAGACAATAGTTTAATCTTTTTTTTACACCATTTATCAGCTCGATGCCCACCGCCCAGGGGCATCGAGGACAGCACCAGGCTTCAGCCTGGTCAGGTAAGTCCTGGAGGGGGGGGACCACTTCATTGGGGGGGGTCCCCACTCCCCCAGGGCCCCTGGCCAGGCTGACTGGTCGGTAGGGTTAATGTTTTGGCCATGGGACCTTATATAATAAGTGTCCCCCGGCTGTGACATTACCCTGCTGGCTGGTTTGGCCTGGGGCTGGTTCTTAAAATACGGGGGACCCCTAGTCATTTTGTCCCCCGTATTTTGGGAACCAGCCCCGGACCTGGAGCCTGGGGCTGGTTGTTAAAAATCGGGGAACCCCTATTTGTCGGGTTCCCTGATTTTTAATTACCGGCCCCGGCTCCTTCAGCCTGGTGCTGGTTATGGCTGTGGGGGGGACCCCACTCCGTTTTTTTTTTTTAATTTTTTTTTTTTTTACTGAAGCCTGCCTACGACAGGGAAATCAAGGTGTATTTTCCTGTCGTATTTGCATGGGTGTTTTACACCACTTAGCAGCCGTATTATCAGTACGGCTGCTTAGTACATCAGGAACCACCATTCTTTTGAATGGTGATTTCTGTCGTATCCTATCGATGGTGTAGACATTCGTATTTGTAAATACAAATATGAATGTTCCATCTTTAGGAATACGAATTGTTGTATTTTCGGGATTGTAAATCCCGAAAATACAAATTCGTAAAAAATAAGGAATTTGGTACTCACCGATAATTCCCTTTCTCCAAGGCAGCAGGGGACACTGCAGAGTCATGACGTATGGCATAGTGTTGGTGCTGTGGAGTTGGCACTTTAAGATGCTTTTGAAGTGGCTGGCTCCTCCCCCCTCTATCCCCACCAAGCCCCAGTCTTAGTAAAACTGTGACCGAGAGAGGAAGAGAGAGGAAGAGAAACAAAGGCAAGAAGAACTAGAAGGAGGAGGATATACAACATAAAACATGTAATATTTAATCAAATGAACGATATGAGTTAGTAAGTAAGGTATAGATAACAGAATCACCCAACATAACAACAACATGAATGATACACTCATGGTAAACTGAGTCTTCCTGAGGAAGGACCAACTTGTAGGAACATGGTAGTAACCTATATAACCTGGCAGGAAAACAGCGCTGGGAGGGCGTGCAGTGTCCCCAGCTGCCTTGGAGAAAGGGAATTATCGGTGAGTACCAAATTCCTTATTTCTCCCTCGGCCAGCAGGGGACACTGCAGAGTCATGACGTATGGGAAGAATACCAAAGCACTACTCCCGGGTGGGAGAGCGCTGAGATTCCCCCAGAACAGCCCTGCCAAAGGACGTTTCAGCCTTGGCAAAGGCGTCGAATTTATAAAACCGGGCAAAGGTGTTCGCACTTGCCCAGGTCGCAGCTCTGCACACCTGAGAGAGGGAAACCCCTCTTGCCAGGGCCCATGATGTGCTAACCGACCTTGTCGAATGAGCCGTAATGAGCCGTAATTCCTGTTTGCATGTCTGTAGGCCTCTTTAATGGTGAGGCACATCCAACGAGCCAACGTTCTTTTGGACGCAGGCCATCCCCTGCGTTCATGACAATAGAGAATAAAAAGACTATCAGTCTTCCGCAATGCTGACGTTTTTTCCAAGTATATTCGCAATGCCCTTACAGCATCTAGGGAAGCAGAGTCTTCAGTGAAAGCTGGAATGATAATCGGCTGGTTAAGATGAAAAGAAGAAACCACCTTAGGGAGAAAAGAACTATTAGTCCTTAATTCCGCCCTGTCAGTGTAGAACTGTAAGAAAGGGGGCCGACATGATAAGGCCCCTAGTTCCAAAACACGACGCGCTGAAGCTAATGCAACTAGCATAACAGTCTTCCAGGTGACATATTTTAGATGTACCGAGTCTAACGGTTCAAAAAGGTCTGATTGCAAGTATCGCAAAACCACTGATAAGTCCCAGGGTTCAGTGGGTGATCTGAAGGGAGGTTGAAGCCTCAACACCCCCTTTAAAAACTTTGTATCTCTGGAATGACCGCTACCCTGCGGTGAAAGAAGACAGATAGCGCCGCCAGTTGCACCTTCAGAGAGGCTAAACGAAGACCTTTGTCCAGTCCTTCCTGGAGAAATTCTAGTAACCTAGGTAGGCTAAACACCGCCTTAGGATAGCCGAGCCTTTCGCACCAGGAAATGTAGGACTTCCAAATCCTGTGGTAATGGGCCGAAGTCACACTCTTCCTAGCATGGAGCATTGTTGGAATAACCCTGGATGGGATACCTCTGCGTTTCAGCAATTCGGCCTCAACAACCATGCCGTTAAATGCAGAAGCCGTAAGTTTTGGAAGGTGAATGGTCCTTGGAGAAGCAAGTCTTCTCTTTGAGGTAGGAGCCACGGGTTGTCTATTGACATTAGTTTTAGATCCGAGTACCATGCCCTCCTCGGCCAGTTCAGGGCAATTAAGATGGCTGTTGTTGTTTCTCTTTTCAGTTTCTTCAGAACTCTTGGAAGCAACGGGAAAGGTGGAAATATGTATACCAGTTGGTAGTGCCATGGTATTGATAGGGCGTCAACTGCCACCGCTCCTGGAACCTGATGATTCAATCTGGAGGCCATCAGGTCTATGTCGGGGGTCCCCCACCAAAGCGTCAGTTGATGGAAGACCTCCGGGTGAAGAGACCACTCCCCTGGAAGGAACGTTTGGCGGCTTAGATAGTCCGCCTGACAATTCTCTACTCCCGGAATAAATATTGCTGAAAAGGCCTTGGAGTGGGCTTCTGCCCATTCTAATATGGGACAGACCTCTCGCATGGCTGCCCTGCTCCTGGTGCCCCCTTGTCGATTTATATATGCGACCGCGGTCACGTTGTCTGATTGTATCCTGATCTGTAGACCTTGGAGCAGGTTGTGAGCCTGTAGTAAAGTTAGTCTGATTGCTCTTAGTTTTAAGATATTGATTGGAAGCTTTGTCTCCTGCAGCGACCAGCGTCCTTGGAACCTGTGGCCTAGGGCGACTGCTCCCCAGCCCTTGAGACTGGCGTCTGTTGTGACGACTGTCCATGTGCAAGGGTTGAAACTGCGTCCTTGAAGCAGGTTTGGGGTGTGAAGCCACCAAAGCAGGGATGAGCGAGCCTTCTGAAACAAGATGATACGCTTGTGAATTTGAAGGTGTGAGCCCGAACATTGTGATAGTAGATTCTCTTGGAAAGTCCGAGAATGGAAGCGACCGTAAGGGACCGCCTCGAACGCAGCTACCATCAGACCCAAGAGTTGAGTGCACAGATGTGCTGAGAGTCTTTTCTGATGCAGAACCTGTCTGACCTTTGCTTGTAGAGCTATGATCTTGTCCGGTGGTAGGAAAATCCTTTCCTCTACTGTGTCCAATATGAGGCCCAGAAATTGTAGGCGTTGTGATGGGTTGAGTTGTGATTTTTTGAAGTTCACAACCCACCCATTTTTTACTAAAAACCTGCAAGTTGTCATGGCATCTGCCATCAGCTTTTCCCGAGTTGGAGCTTTGAGGAGGAGGTCGTCTAAGTAGGGGATAATAGTTATCCCCTGCAGACGAAGAGCCTTGGTCATGCATGCCATTATTTTTGTAAAAACCCGAGGAGCGGAAGAAAGTCCGAAGGGTAGTCCCCTGAACTGGAAATGACGATCCTGCAGTACGAATCTCAAGAATCGCTGATGAGGTCCCCAGATTGGGACGTGCAGGTACGCGTCCTTTATATCTAGAGACAGGAGAAATTCTCCTTTCTCCAGGGATGCAATAACTGACCGAATCGATTCCATCTTGAATCTGTGGTAGAGAACAAATTCGTTCAGGGGCTTCAGATTTAGAATGGGTCGGGCAGATCCGTCTGGCTTTGGGACCACGAAAATGCTTGAATAGTATTCCGTGCACTGCTGATGGGCTGGCACCGGGATAATTACTCCCGACTCGAGCAGGGTTTGTATGGCCCCGAATAGGCTCAAACCTGCCTCTACTGATGGAGGGCGACCTATTTGGAAGAACCTGTTTGGAGGTTGTGTGGCAAATTCCAGTTTGTACCCCTGGGAGACAATCTGGAGAACCCACGCGTTGGTGCAATGAGACCTCCATTCCTCCGCGAACAGTAACAATCTGGCGCCCACCTTGGGTTCCCCCAAGTGAGCCGGTAGGCCGTCATGCCACTGGCTTGTCTGTGGTCTTTGGGTTGAGAGAGAGATTGGCAGTGGTCTGGGGGGCTCTGGCCCCTCTGCCTCGGCGGCCTCTGAATCATTCGGAGGAGAGGCGTGGAAGATGAATGTTCTCTGCTTCTCTCCTCAGTCCGAGCGGGGTGATGCGGGACTTGGACTACGGCAGAGAGAAGAAGACGGGATCTTCGCCAGAGGACCTGGTGAGTAGGATTTCCTTCCACAGGTCCCCAAATGGATTTCTTTGGATCCTGGACCCTGGACTGTTCAGCCCTGGAGACCCGGACCCCGGACCAGCCCCGGAACCAAGATCCCGGACTCTGCAGCCACGGAACCAGGAACCAAGGCACCAGACCCTGGACCATGGAGCCCCGGGACCTACCAACGGGCTCAAGATAGGTAAGTATCAGTATGTGTGGGCTTTGGCTGTATTAAAGTTCATAGTTTGGTCGGATATCGTCCCCCGTACAGTTTGGCGTGGTTCCATTAATGTCTCCGCGGTTGACAAAGCTAGGAAGAAGGTGAACTTTGCAGTGTCGAAATTTGTTTAAGTAAGGGGGGATCAGCAGTTCGCCACCCCTTGCTCGTGAGATCTAGTACCCAGCACTTTGCCAACGATGGGGTCCACCTATCTAATTTGGGTTTAGGGGTATTGTTGGGGGATATTTTTTCCTGTTTAACTTAAGTTAGCGGACACCTAGGTCAGTTTTCGTTCGGGTGGCATGCGGCGGCTCTTCGAGACTATTTTAGTTTGTCTCTTAGAGCCTGGCGGTGGCGGTAGGGCGTCATAGTCCAGCGGTCACTTGTGGCATGAGAGGGCGCTGGGAGGCACTGCCCCCTCCTGTGTCGTCTTCTGCCTCCATGTCGACCGTCGCTGTCGCCGTCCGGATCCGACGAAATCCATTTGGGAAGCTGTGGAAGGAAACCATACTCACCTGTCCCAGCGCGACGTAGTCCAGGTAAGTGTCTTGGCAAAAAAACAAACCGACAGCCCGAATCCAGAACGGACAGGGAGACGCACGGTACACTGTGTACATCGTGCGGCTCCGCCTCCCGAATGCCGCTATTGGCCGCCTTGCGGCCTAGCGGCTCCTGATTGGCCGCTAGGCCGCAAGGCGGCCAATAGCGGCATTCGGGAGGCGGAGCCGCACGATGTTAACCCCTTCCCGCCGCAGCCTGTTTTTGCCTTCCTGACAGAGCCCTTTTTTTCAAATCTGACAGGTATCACTTAAGTGGGGATAACTTTTTTTTGCTTTTACTTATCCCAGTGATTTTGAGATTGTTTTCTCGTGACACATTGTACTTCAAGTTATTGGTAAATTTGGGTCGATACAGTCTGTGTTTTTTTGTGAAAAATACCAAAATGTCGTAAAAAAATGGAAAATTTAGCAATTTTCAAAATGTTAAATTTTCTGCTTGTGAGACAAATAATCATACCACTCAAAATAGTTAATAACTAACATAGACCATATGTCTACTTTATGTTTCCATCATTATTTCAACATCCTTTTAATTTTTTTGGACACTAGGAGGCTTAAAATATGAATAGCAAATTCTCAAATTTTCAAGAAAATGTCAAACACTGATTTTTTTAGGGACCAGTTCAGTTCTGATGTGACTTTGAGGGACTTGTATGTGAGACACCCCCATAAATGATGCCATTTCAAAAACTGCACCCCTCACAGTATTCAAAACAGCATTTTGGAAGTTTGTTAACCCTTTAGGTGTTTCACAGGAATTAAAACAAAGTGTAGGTGAAATTTCAAAATTTCATTTTTTTTGCAGATTTGCAATTTTAATACATTTTTCTAAGGAACACAGTAGATTTTACTAGAGAAATGTGACTAAAAATTGATTCCCCCAATTCTTTTGTTTTCATAAATATCCTATATGTGGCCCTAGTGTGCACGTTGACCAAACCACAGACTTCATAATAGAAGGAGCATCTACTTGATTTTGGAGCCTCCTTTTTATGAGATTATTTTTTAGGCACCATGTAGGTTTCTAGGCACCATAAGATGCTAAAAGTTAGGAACCCCCCCACAAGTGACCCCATTTTGCAAACTACACCCCTCAGGGAATTCATCTAGGGGTATAGTGTACATTTCAAACCCCCAGGGGTTTCACCAATTGTGGTAAAACTGGGCAGTGAAAATGAAAAATAAATTTTTTGACACAAAAATGCAGTTCTGGCTCCAAATTTTTCATTTTCACAAGGAATGAAGGAGACAAAGCACCCCAAAATCTGTGCCCCAATTTCTCCCGAGTACGGCAATGCCGCACATGTGACCAAAAAATACCATTTGGGTGCATGGCAGGACTCAGAAGGGAAGGAGTGATTTTTGGATTTTGCAGCTCAGATTCTGGTGGAATGTTGGTGGGTGCTATGTCGCATTAGCAAGACCCCCGAAGCACCAATACAGTGGAACCCCCCCACAAGTGACCCCATTTTGCAAACTACACCCCTCAGGGAATTCATCTAGGGGTATAGTGTACATTTCAAACCCCCAGGGGTTTCACCAATTTTGATACAACTGGGCTGTGCAAATGAAAAATTAAATTTTTTACACAAAAATGCAGTTCTGGTTTCAAATTTGTCATTTTCACAAGGAATGAAGGAGACAAAGCACCCCAAAATCTGTGCCCCAATTTCTCCCGAGTACGACAATGCCTCACATGTGACCAAAAAATACCATTTGGGTGCATGGCAGGACTCAGAAGGGAAGGAGTGATTTTTGGATTTTGCAGCTCAGATTCTGGTGGAATGTTGGTGGGTGCTATGTCGCATTAGCAAGACCCCCAAAGCACCAATACAGTGGAAGCCCCCCACAAGTGACCCCATTTTGCAAACTACACCCCTCAGGGAATTCATCTAGGGGTATAGTGTACATTTCAAACCCCCAGGGGTTTCACCAATTTTGATACAACTGGGCTGTGCAAATGAAAAATTACATTTTTTTACACAAAAATGCAGTTCTGGCTCCAAATTTGTCATTTTCACAAGGAATGAAGGAGACAAAGCACCCCAAAATCTGTGCCCCAATTTTTACCGAGTACGACAATGCCTCACATGTGACCAAAAAATACCATTTGGGTGCATGGCAGGACTCAGAAGGGAAGGAGTGATTTTTGGATTTTGCAGCTCAGATTCTGGTGGAATGTTGGTGGGTGCTATGTCGCATTAGCAAGACCCCCAAAGCACCAATACAGTGGAAGCCCCCCACAAGTGACCCCATTTTGCAAACTACACCCCTCAGGGAATTCATCTAGGGGTATAGTGTACATTTCAAACCCCCAGGGGTTTCACCAATTTTGATACAACTGGGCTGTGCAAATGAAAAATTAAATTTTTTTACACAAAAATGCAGTTCTGGCTCAAAATTTTTCATTTTCATAAGGTATGAAGGAGAAAAAGCACCCCAAAATCTGTGCACCAATTTCTCCCGAGTATGGCAATGCCTCACATGTGACCAAAAAATACCAGTTGGGTGCATGGCAGGACTCAGAAGGGAAGGAGTGATTTTTGGATTTTGCAACTCAGATTCTGGTGGAATTTTGGTGGGTGCTATGTCGCATTAGCAAGACCCCCGAAGCACCAATACAGTGGAAGCCCCCCACAAGTGACCCCATTTTGCAAACTACACCCCTCTGGGAATTCATCTAGGGGTATAATGTACATTTCAAACCCCCAGGGGTTTCACCAATTGTGGTGCAACGTGGCAGTGAAAATGAATAATTAAATTTTTTACACAAAAATGCAGTTCTGGCTCAAAATTTTTCATTTTCACAAGGAATGAAGGAGACAAAGCACCCCAAAATCTGTGCCCCAATTTCTCCCGAGTACGGCAATGCTTCATGTGTGACCAAAAAATGGCAGGACTCAGAAGGGAAGGAGTGATATTTGGATTTTGCAGCACAGATTCTGGTGGAATGTTGGTGGGTGCTATGTCGCATTAGCAAGACCCCCAAAGCACCAATACAGTGGAACCCCCCCACAAGTGACCCCATTTTGCAAACTACACCCCTCAGGGAATTCATCTAGGGGTATAGTGTACATTTCAAACCCCCAGGGGTTTCACCAATTTTGATACAACTGGGCTGTGCAAATGAAAAATTACATTTTTTTACACAAAAATGCAGTTCTGGCTCAAAATTTTTCATTTTCATAAGGTATGAAGGAGAAAAAGCACCCCAAAATCTGTGCCCCAATTTCTCCCGAGTACGGCAATGCCTCACATGTGACCAAAAAATACCAGTTGGGTGCATGGCAGGACTCAGAAGGGAAGGAGTGATTTTTGGATTTTGCGGCTCAGATTCTGGTGGAATGAATGGTGGGTGCTATGTGGCATTAGCAAGACCCCCGAAGCACGGTGAAATGATGAACCTAATAATCCATAGATGTGTGGTATATTTTAAAACACTCCTTTATACATAGTCCGGGTTTGTCGGGGCAAGTGTCACACTGGAAAATAGTTTGCTTTCTTATTCCCTTTTTATAGCAAACTTTGCACCTTTTTTGTGTCCTGCCCTTTTTTCCAGTGGAGGGGATTTCATCAGGAAAATGCTGCCCTGGTACAATACGGGGGCCAGTACTAGAAGTACTGGGACCCTCTGCCTGCTGGTTCCCAAATATTAGGCCCTTTATGACTTCCTCTTGAAAGTGCATAAATGTCCCCCTCTGGCTGGTAGAACGGAATAGCACGTAAGCGTTATACAGTGCCATCTGGATGATATACACGGCCAGCTTCTTGTACCAGATTTTTGTTTTCCGCAGGGCACTGTACGGCTTCAGTACCTGATCTGAAAGATCCACTCCGCCCATGTACTTATTGTAATCCAGTATACAATTAGGTTTTGAGGTGTGGGTACTGGTACCTCGTACAGGGACGGAGGTGGTACTGTCTCCGTGAATTGTTGTCAGTATAAGGACATCCCTCTTGTCCTTATATTTGACCAACAACATATTTTCGGTGCATATTCCCCTGCTTTCACCCCTTCTCAGTACTTGGGCAATGTGCGTTTTTGGGAGGCCTCTTTGGTTCTTGCGCACAGTACCGCAAGCTGCTGTACCTCTTGAACCAAGGGCCTTAAACAGGGGGATGCTAGTGTAAAAGTTATCCACATAGAGGTGATAACCTTTATCCAGGAAGGGGTGCACTAAATCCCAGACAATTTTTCCACTAACACCTACGAGGGAGGGGGGGCATTCTGGCGGTTCAATTCTTGAATCCTTCCCTTCATATACCCTAAACCTGTGGGTGTACCCTGAGGTGCTTTCACACAACTTTTTCCTTTTTTTGCCATACCTTGCCCTCTTACTGGGAAGGTACTGGCGGAATTTAACCCTTCCTTTAAAATGTATAAGGGACTCGTCTATGCAAATGAATTTATCTGGGATGTACATCTCTGCAAATTTGGCACTGAAATGATCAATGACCGGCCTGACTTTGAATAGCCGGTCAAAGGTGGGATCATCTCTGGGTGGGCACTGTGCATTATCGTTGTAATGCAAAAATTTAAGGAGTAACTCAAAACGAGTCCGGGTCATGGCCATACGGTAAAGTGGGGTGCTGTACAGAACATCTGTACTCCAATATTGCCTAATTTCTGGCTTTTTTACTATGCCCATATGAAACACCAGACCCCAAAACGTCATCATCTCTACTGCATCTACAGGGGTCCACCTAGCAAATGATGACGTGGGGTTTTGAGCAATAAACTGCTGGGCATATAAATTAGTTTGGTCCACCATTAAATTTATAAAATCATCAGAGAAAAATAATTTGAAAAAGTCAATTTCTCTGAGACCTGTGGAATCAAATTGGATTCCTGGGATGGCCAAAAACTCAGGAACCTGGGGCTCAAAATTGTCTGGTGGTGGGGTCCATACGAGATCAATTATTGGGGGGGGGGGTTCTCAGCTGCTCTACGGGGGCGTCTTTGAGGGGGTCCCTCATCACTAGAGGAGGAAGAGGAGCTTAAGATGAATCCTTCAAATTCCCCGCTTGCATCACTGGCTGTGTCAGAGTCAGAGGCAAGCATGGCATATGCCTCCTCCGCTGAATACATTCTTCTG
The DNA here is from genome assembly GCF_055691185.1 of Crinia signifera. Taxonomy (NCBI): domain Eukaryota; kingdom Metazoa; phylum Chordata; class Amphibia; order Anura; family Myobatrachidae; genus Crinia; species Crinia signifera. The sequence goes on from NW_028142050.1 coordinate 272,782, forward strand.
GATGACTGGGATGACATTTGGGATGACATTTGGGATGCCATTTTTATTTTTGTGTTTCTGGTAGTGAAATGTTTCAACACGTGTATAGTGTAGGGGGGGTACAAACTTTATTTCAACACGGGGGGTATGTAGTGTGTAGTGTGTATGTAGTGCAGAAAAAAAAATACTTTATACAGGAAATTGATCCCAATAAAAAAAAATGAAGGGGTTAAAAAAAAAAAAAAGGTCCTGCGCCAAAAATTGAGCACAGATGTTGGTCAATAACGTCCGTCACTGAACAGCGCTCAAAGGCAACAGGAATTTGATCAAAAAAAAAAAAAAATAGATCAACCCTGTGCCGAAAAAGCTGATCAGTGATGTACGTCACTGATCAGCGCACAGTGGCCACAGGACACCCACAAAATCACAGTGTGTGTAAAAAAAAAATTAAAAAAAGACCCCACAGCACCCTCAAAAAAAAAAAAAAGGTGATCACTGATGCGACACTGATTACCAGTGAGGGGCAGCAGGTGCACAACCTTTGGTGCAACTGACAGTGCAACTGGCAGCAACTGACAGGTATATATATAAAAAAAAACCCTGCACCCCCAAAAAGTTGCTGATCAGCACAGATATACTGATCAGCACAAAAGGGGGGGCAGCAGACACAAAATATAGCACTCTCTATCACTCTCTGTCACTATCTCTCTCTATCTCTCACTATCTATCACTCTATGACACTGCAGCAGCAGCACTGACAGGTATATATATAAAAAAAAAAACTCTGCACCCCCAAAAAGTTGCTGATCAGCACAGATATACTGATCAGCACAAAAGGGGGGGCAGCAGACACAAAATATAGCACTCTCTATCACTCTCTGTCACTATCTCTCTCTATCTCTCTATCTCTCACTATCTATCACTCTATGACACTGCAGCAGCAGCACTGACAGGTATATATATAAAAAAAAAACTCTGCACCCCCAAAAAGTTGCTGATCAGTTAATTTATACTGATCAGCACAAAAGGGGGGGCAGCAGTCAGTTGCACACGCAGCACAGCTGTATATATATAACCCAGCACCCCCAAAAAGTTGCTGATCAGCACAGATATACTGATCAGCACAACAGGGGGGGGCAGCAGACACAAAATATAGCACTCTCTGTCACTATCTCTCTCTATCTCTCTCTATCTCTCTCTATCTCTCTATCTATAACTCTATCACACTGCAGCAGCACAACACAGGAAGTCACAAGAAGTCACAAGATCCAGGAAGCATCCAGCACGCTACAAGCAGTGATCACGTAAGTATTTGCAAGGATCAGGTCAGTATGTCACGGCAGATAGGCACGGTGACCGCACTGCACGCAATTCCAGACCGGAATGGCGTCTGCAGTGCAGTCACCGTTAGTTTAAATCACCCTCTATGGCTGTGATTGGTCCGTCGGTCCGACGGACCAATCACGGCCTTTGGGGGCGGGTGGGGTGAGGTGGGGTGACACCAGTGTCACCCTTACACCCCGTGGTGATTGGTGCTGTACTTTACAGCACCAATCACCACCAATCCCTGTGTCACCGGCGAACGTTATTCGCCGGTACACAGAAAACGCTGTAATTGGCTGTTCACATTTGAACAGCCAACCACAGCGATCGCCGACGGGGGGGAGGCATCGCCGCCCCCCCTGGACATGCTGGGACATTTCTGCTGTCAGGGACAGCAGACATCTCCAAACTGTCACCGCGTCTATAGACGCGGTGACAGTTTAAAGCCATGACGTACATTTATGCCATGCGTCGGGAAGTACATCCCGGCCATGACGTAAATGTACGTCAAATGTCGGGAAGGGGTTAACATCGTGCGACTCTCAGTCCGGCCTGGATTCGGGGTGTTCGGTTTGTTTTTTTTGCCAAGACACTTACCTGGACTACGTCGCGCTGGGACAGGTGAGTATGGTTTCCTTCCACAGCTTCCCAAATGGATTTCGTCGGATCCGGACGGCGACAGCGACGGTCGACATGGAGGCAGAAGACGACACAGGACCAGAAGACGACGACACAGGACCAGGGCTACCTACGGAAAGAAGTTAGGTAAGTATTAGTATGTGTGGGCTTTGTATGTATTAAAGTTTTATTTTAAAAGTGTGTCAGTGTGTTTTGTGTACTATTTTTTTAACTGTGGAACTACAAGTGCCAGCGGGCCCTTTAATGCCCAGCAGGCTGGGACTTGTGGTTCTCCAAGTCCCAGCTTGCTGGGGAGGCTTGCTGGCACTTGTAGTGCCACAGTAAAAAACAATAGATTAGTCTTTTTTTTACACCATAATCAGCCCGATGCCCACCGCCCAGGGGCATCGGGGACAGTACCAGGCTTCAGCCTAGTCAGGTAAGTCCTGGAGGGGGGGGACCCCTTCATTGGGGGAGTCCCCACTCCCCCAGGGCCCCTGGCCAGGCTGACCGGTCAGGGGGTTAATGTTTTGGCCACGGGACCTTATATTATAAGTGTCCCCCGGCTGTGACATTACCCTGCTGGCTGGTTGTGCCTGGGACTGGTTCTTGAAATACGGGGGACCCCTAGTCATTTTGTCCCCCGTATTTTGGGAACCAGCCCCGGACCTGGAGCCTGGGGCTGGTTGTTAAAAATCGGGGATCCCCTATTTGTCGGGTTCCCTGATTTTTAATTACCGGCCCCGGCTCCTTCAGCCTGGTGCTGGTTTCGGCTGTGGGGGGGACCCCACGCCATTTTTTTTAAAAATTTATTTAATTTTTCTATTTTTTTACACCGCAGCCTGCACGGATCTGACTGATCCGTGCAGACTGCTACAAATAATTCGTATTAGCAGCCGTATATACGAATTCCTACGACATCGGTGGGTTACAAAGCAGTCGTATCTGACTGCTTTGTAAATGACCCTCCGGAACACGACTTTGCATACGACTGAAACAGTCGTATGCAGTCGTAGGGAAAATACTAATACGAAAAACTCGGTTTTTCATATTAGTAAATTTCCCCCTGAGGGTCTCATAAGAGAGATCAGATCTACTCTTAATATTGCTGACTCGCCTATCCCGCCTCAGGTATCCATTTTTGGCAGGGTTCAGAAACAACCAATAACTTTTCCAGACTCTGAGGAATTATATAACCCCTTAGTAAAAGTCTGGAAGACACCTGATAAGAAGTTTCAGATGTCTAAAAGATTTCATTCCTTATACCCATTTTCGGCCGAGTCTAGAGCTAGATGGGAGACTCCTCCCACTCCGGACGCCTCATTGTCACGTTTATCAAAGAAAACCACCCTCCCCATTCCGGGAGCGGTATCGCTTAAAGAAGCACCAGATAAACGTCTTGATAGTGCTCTCAAAAATATTTACACTACCGCAGGTGTCATCTTACGTCCAGCTCTCGTCTCCTCATGGGTAGCCAGGGCAATGGAGACATGGGCCGCTGATTTGATCAGGGGCCTGGAACAGGATACTCCCAAGGAGGAATTGCTACCCTTGGCAGAATGTATCAGGGACGCTTCTAGCTATGTTGGGGAAGCAGCCTCTGATGTTTCCACATTAGCAGCAAAGGTTTCAGCTTCTGCCGTCCTGGCTAGACGCACTGTGTGGCTACGCTCTTGGCAAGCCGAGCCAGAAATTAAAAAAGCGGTGGAAGCCCTCCCCTTCTCAGGAGATATGCTTTTCGGGCCAGAATTGGACAAGCTCATTTCCCAGGCCACGGGGGGGAAGTCGACCTTTTTGCCCTCTTTGGCTCCTGCACCGAAGAGGCAATTTGTAAGTCCTTCCTTTCGCTCCTTTTGGGGTAATGCGGGCTTCAGGGGGAGAGCCAGATGAGGGTTTCTCAACCTTCAGAGGCCGCCGAGGCAGAGGGGCCAGAGCCCCCCAGACCACTGCCAATCTCTCTCTCAACCCAAAGACCACAGACAAGCCAGTGGCATGACGGCCTACCGGCTCACTTGGGGGAACCCAAGGTGGGCGCCAGATTGTTACTGTTCGCGGTGGAATGGAGGTCTCATTGCACCGACGCGTGGGTTCTCCAGATTGTCTCCCAGGGGTACAAACTGGAATTTGCCACACAACCTCCAAACAGGTTCTTCCCAATAGGTCGCCCTCCATCAGTAGAGGCAGGTTTGAGCCTATTCGGGGCCATACAAACCCTGCTCGAGTCGGGAGTAATTATCCCGGTGCCAGCCCATCAGCAGTGCACGGAATACTATTCAAGCATTTTCGTGGTCCCAAAGCCAGACGGATCTGCCCGACCTATTCTAAATCTGAAGCCCCTGAACGAATTTGTTCTCTACCACAGATTCAAGATGGAATCGATTCGGTCAGTTATTGCATCCCTGGAGAAAGGAGAATTTCTCCTGTCTCTAGATATAAAGGACGCGTACCTGCACGTCCCAATCTGGGGACCTCATCAGCGATTCTTGAGATTCGTACTGCAGGATCGTCATTTCCAGTTCAGAGGACTACCCTTCGGACTTTCTTCCGCTCCTCGGGTTTTTACAAAAATAATGGCATGCATGACCAAGGCTCTTCGTCTGCAGGGGATAACTATTATCCCCTACTTAGACGACCTCCTCCTCAAAGCTCCAACTCGGGAAAAGCTGATGGCAGATGCCATGACAACTTGCAGGTTTTTAGTAAAAAATGGGTGGGTTGTGAACTTCAAAAAATCACAACTCAACCCATCACAACGCCTACAATTTCTGGGCCTCATATTGGACACAGTAGAGGAAAGGATTTTCCTACCACCGGACAAGATCATAGCTCTACAAGCAAAGGTCAGACAGGTTCTGCATCAGAAAAGACTCTCAGCACATCTGTGCACTCAACTCTTGGGTCTGATGGTAGCTGCGTTCGAGGCGGTCCCTTACGGTCGCTTCCATTCTCGGACTTTCCAAGAGAATCTACTATCACAATGTTCGGGCTCACACCTTCAAATTCACAAGCGTATCATCTTGTTTCAGAAGGCTCGCTCATCCCTGCTTTGGTGGCTTCACACCCCAAACCTGCTTCAAGGATGCAGTTTCAACCCTTGCACATGGACAGTCGTCACAACAGACGCCAGTCTCAAGGGCTGGGGAGCAGTCGCCCTAGGCCACAGGTTCCAAGGACGCTGGTCGCTGCAGGAGACAAAGCTTCCAATCAATATCTTAAAACTAAGAGCAATCAGACTAACTTTACTACAGGCTCACAACCTGCTCCAAGGTCTACAGATTAGGATACAATCAGACAACGTGACCGCGGTCGCATATATAAATCGACAAGGGGGCACCAGGAGCAGGGCAGCCATGCAAGAGGTCTGTCCCATATTAGAATGGGCAGAAGCCCACTCCAAGGCCTTTTCAGCAATATTTATTCCGGGAGTAGAGAATTGTCAGGCGGACTATCTAAGCCGCCAAACGTTCCTTCCAGGGGAGTGGTCTCTTCACCCGGAGGTCTTCCATCAACTGACGCTTCGGTGGGGGACCCCCGACATAGACCTGATGGCCTCCAGATTGAATCATCAGGTTCCTCTCTACTGTGCCAGGTCCCTGGATCCAGGAGCGGTGGCAGTTGACGCCCTATCAATACCATGGCACTACCAACTGGTATACATATTTCCACCTTTCCCGTTGCTTCCAAGAGTTCTGAAGAAACTGAAAAGAGAAACAACAACAGCCATCTTAATTGCCCTGAACTGGCCGAGGAGGGCATGGTACTCGGATCTAAAACTAATGTCAATAGACAACCCGTGGCTCCTACCTCAAAGAGAAGACTTGCTTCTCCAAGGACCATTCACCTTCCAAAACTTACGGCTTCTGCATTTAACGGCATGGTTGTTGAGGCCGAATTGCTGAAACGCAGAGGTATCCCATCCAGGGTTATTCCAACAATGCTCCATGCTAGGAAGAGTGTGACTTCGGCCCATTACCACAGGATTTGGAAGTCCTACATTTCCTGGTGCGAAAGGCTCGGCTATCCTAAGGCGGTGTTTAGCCTACCTAGGTTACTAGAATTTCTCCAGGAAGGACTGGACAAAGGTCTTCGTTTAGCCTCTCTGAAGGTGCAACTGGCGGCGCTATCTGTCACCGCAGGGTAGCGGTCATTCCAGAGATACAAAGTTTTTAAAGGGGGTGTTGAGGCTTCAACCTCCCTTCAGATCACCCACTGAACCCTGGGACTTATCAGTGGTTTTGCGATACTTGCAATCAGACCTTTTTGAACCGTTAGACTCGGTACATCTAAAATATGTCAATGGGCAAGTACTAAGGGGATGTGATAAAGCCGTGTACACACGGTAGCGATATGGGCTATAATCGCTGGAAATATGGTCGCTGGTGACCATATTGCTAGTGATGGGAGAGTGCCCCTGCTATAAATCGCTCCCATTTTCAGCCCCATTCTAATCGCTGGTCGCAGGAGTTTGCTGCTGCGACCAGTTGATTACCTCTGCGGCTCCCCCGGCAGAGGTTCCTTTTCATTAGCGACCATCTCTGGTCGCTGATGAAAAGGAGACACTGAGCAATATACCTCCCCGTGTGTACGCACCTTTAGTTTGGAAAGTGATAAAATGGAGAGTGATAAAGCACCAACCAATCAGCGCCTGTCATTTTTCAAAACAGCATGTAACATATGGCCTAATTCAGACCAGACCACTGGGCTGCGAGTCTTCGGGGCCCACATCCATGGTGACAACATTAAAGGGTATTCGTTCCTGATTATGAAGCTGTATAAATGCGGCAATATCTACCTTTTAGGTTGGTCATTTCTGTCATATTGCTGTATACATACTGTGCGTGTACCTGAGGAATTACACAGATGGCAATAGATAAATGTGTTTTTCTAGTAGTACATCAGTGTATGCGTGCGGGGGGTGTCAGTTAAATACTGACCAGGCGAGCGGTGACAACAAGCAGACAGCCCTGCTCGCTGTCACCACTCGTCCACGGCATTGAATACACCCAATGAATTCATCTCCGATAATTGCTATGATTTTATCACTTAGACCAGTGGTTCCCAAACTGTGTACCTAGGCACCCAGGGGTGCCTCAGGACACTTGCAGGGGTGCATTGGGTTGGTGGGCTAGGATCAATTCATATTATTAATGGACAAGGTAACAGGCAAAACCAGTGCTGGTGGCTGCCAACAGGGGCGGATTGGCCATTTAAGTCACCGGGAACTTTCCCGGGAGGCCGGCCGCATGTGAGGCCGATAGCTGAACATGGCTCCACCCACTCGCGGGTGTAGCGCCACCCACACAATTCGCGGAGGACCTGACAGTGGACACCACAGGAGGAATACAGCAGAGGCGCAGCGGAAGGTCAGGTGCGCTCTAGTAATAATGCTGTGTGCCTTAGCCTGCGTCTGTCATACTGTATGACAGGCAGCAGCACCAGCAGCAGGATCCCCTCACCTGCTCCTTCCCTCTCCTCTCCTCTGTGCTGCCCTGTCCTGTCAGATATTTCAGGCAGCGTAAGTCCCCGGCCCCAGCTTCCTGTAGGGATGGCCATCGACCATCGATGATTCAAATCATCGATGGTTCATGGCCGATGTCGAATACTTTTGCCATCGATGGGGGAGAACCAGATGGTTTCCCTCCATCGATGGAACAGCAAAACGATGTTTTTTTTTTTTAAAGTGTCGGGACACGGAGCATAGCTCCGCCCCAGGCACCCGCGAAGCCCTGCCCCCGTGTTTTGATTGGCCCACAGGCCAATCAATCAAACACAATGGATGACCATCGATATGTAAAATTATCGATGGTCATCCATTGCATAGTTTAGCACTATCGATGGCCTGTTGCAGAATTGCCATCGATGGCAACCATCGATGGCAATGGCAACGATGGCCATCCCTAGCTTCCTGATCTAACAGGAAGTCACATGTTGCACACTGTGTGCACTGGAGGAGCCCTGCCCAGCCTCGAGGCTCAGCCCAGTCACTAGTGAGGAGAAGAGCAGCAGCAGCAGCAGCAGAAGCAGCCACCCCTTCGTGTTTTGGATCTGTATTTATTTGCCAAAAACCATAAAAATCACTAAAATCACAGATTTTTTGCCTCCTATGCTATTATTAACCTCAATATCATTAATTTCCACCCATTTCCAGTCTATCCTGAACACCTCACAATAAATCCTGAACACCTCACAATAATGTTTTTATGCCAAAAGTTTGCACCGAGGTAGCTGGATGACTATGCAAAGCGACACAAGTGGGCGGCACAAAAACTGGACTGACATGACACACTTAGCATCACCCCTGGACTGATACGGCACAGGTAGCATCACCCCTGGACTGATACGGCACAGGTAGCATCACCCCTGGACTGATATGGCACACTTAGCATCACCCCTGGACTGATACGGCACAGATAGCATCACCCCTGGACTGATACAGCACATTTAGCATCACCCCTGGACTGATATGGCACACTTAGCATCACCCCTGGACTGATATGACACACTTAGCATCACCCCTGGACTGATATGGCACACTTAGCATCACCCCTGGACTGATACGGCACAGGTAGCATCACCCCTGGACTGTTATGGCACAGGTAGCATCACCCCTGGACTGATACGGCAAAGGTAGCATCACCCCTGGACTGATACGGCACAGAAGGCATCACCCCTGGACTGACATGATACACTTAGCATCACCCCTGGACTGATATGGCACACTTAGCATCACCCCTGGACTGATATGACACACTTAGCATCACCCCTGGACTGATATGGCACACTTAGCATCACCCCTGGACTGATATGGCACACTTAGCATCACCCCTGGACTGATTTAACGCAGGTAGCATACCTCCCAACTGTCCCGCTTATCGCGGGAACATCCAGATATTTTGGGACATTCCCACGTCCCTCCCGCCGCCGGCAGTGTCCCGCGGCGGTGGGGGGGGGGGCAGTTGGGAGTCCCCCGTAGTCTGTGAATAGACGCTGTGCGCATGTGCACAGCATCTATTCTTGCAGGCAGGGGGGCTGGCCAGCAGCTCATAGAGCTGCCGGGCATGCCCCACAGCAGCGAAAAATGGGGGCGTGGCATCGCGGCAGTGCTCGCCACGCTTCGGGCTCGCCACACTTTATAAAATCAACTCCACGCCGACGTGGATAGTGGGGGTATGAAAAGGTCGGAGGATGCGTACCTCCACCCCTCGCGGGCTCGCTGCGCTCGCCATGCTTTGGGTTCACGTTTATACTGGGGGGGTGCATTTAACATTGTAAGCACCCATTTGGTCGCATAGGGGGCTGAAATCGCATCGCATCACAGTGCATCGGGTGTATGGCATGCGATGCGATGAAAAATCGCGCGATCACATATCGGGGGCGCCGTGATAATACACAAGTACCTTTTATTCTTTTAATAAAAATGACAGCTCCCCAGGTTTATCAGCACCCCAGAAATTATAGTACACACTTCGCTCACCCCAGAAATTATATAACACACTTGGCTGACCCCAAGAAATATACAGCACACTTGACTGACCCCTGGAATGATACAACACGTCTGGTATGATATGGCACACTTAGCAGCCCTAAAAAATGTGTGGTACTGTAGCTCCCCTGGAATAATGAGATACTGGGCAGCACAGCACAGATGGATTGATATGGCACACTTGACAACCCTTGCAGGTTAAAAAAACACCTTTTTTATTTTAATAAAAAATGGGGGGAGACCCTTAGTTTTCCCCCCACAGAAGTCCTATACAGCAGCCCCCCTTAGTAATGCTCCATAATAGTACCTCCGTCACTGCACTGCGATGCTAGCCGCATATGTTAATACATATGTGCTAGAATCACTGCGGCCGGGCAGCGATGTATCTCCCCCCTAGTGAGTCCATTACAGTAGTTCCCCTTAGTAGTTGTACCCTGCCAGTACAGGGTACAACTACTCAGTAGTTTCCCCTTTTGTTTTCACAAGCCCCCATAAAGTTAGGCAGCCTGTTAGTTCCCCCTTTAGTTTGTCCCCCACCTGCAGCCCCCATAGCATGCCCATGTGTAGTTTGTCCCCCTCCCCTCTCTGCAGACAGTATGGAAACATCCGTGCCAAGCGAAGATGACGCTGGAAGCCGGGACTTATAGAGATCCGGTCTCGTGAGAATCCGATGCGGGAGGATGATGACGTTTTGGCCTTGTTTTCGTTTTTTTATTATCGGTGGGATGGACGCGAACAGCTTGTGAATGCTTCGGAACAGGTAAGTTCGGGGGTGTTCGGATCTCTAGGATCTGTACGTGCTCATCTCTAATTACAGGTGCATAGTAGTTGCAGACAAATAACACCAATGGATATATACGGGACCAGCTGTATACTCCAAGTATGTCACTTTGAGTATATTTGCACGAGGACCCCACTTTATTTCTAGGACCACTGCTCCCTGCTGTATGAAATCCTCGGTCCCTCCGGGTGCAAACAAAAGTCTGTAAGAAAAGTCAGAGTGGGCACATCATATACAAACAGAACAATCGGGTGCGAGAATAAAGAATTTCGCTCCACTATTCAATATATATATATATATATATATATATATATATATATATATATATACATGAATGATAAAGAATAATCTATAAAGAACATTGATAATAAGCAGGGGCTGGCTGGCAACTTTTAGCCTGGGGGCAAGTCCAGAGCACTGGCCCATAAGTAACAGCGCATCGTTAAATTAGAACCACGAATGCTGAGTAAGCAATGAGAGAGCATAAACCCCTGATGGGTTCCTCAGGTTACACTTGGAAGGTCAGCTGATATGTAAATCAGGATGGGCATAAGGCCTATCAGAGCAGTGGGAGGGTATAGACAGGGTAAGAAAAGTCACATGCTAGCATGTGAAGCTTCCTCTGTCCGAAAAGCTGCTGAGAAGGCAAGACCTGTTGCTGCAGCTGACTGGGTAGTACACGTGCTTACTAAATCTAACTTCTGTTTCTCTTTCTCATCAATCCTCCTCTTTATAGGCTGTCTCTCTCCCTCACTCTCCCTTCACCCCCTTTTACTCTCATTCTTTCCATTCAGTTTAGCCCCTTTAGCTAAAATGCCCCGTCCGCGCAGGGTATCGCGCCCGCCCACCTGGCAGATGCTGCATACCTGGCTGGGGGGGCTGCGGGGTCTAGCGGCGGCATCCCTGGTGGTTCCAGTGGGGACAGGAGGCGTGCGCGACGCGGCCCTGCGGCTCCCGAGCCGACCGCATCTCCAGACGCGGCGCCGGCTGATGACGCGGTCCGGCGCCGGGCCTCGGGTGGAGCGCATGCAGGCCGCGGCGCCCTACAGACGTCCGGGGGGGGTCGGGCGGGGGTAGAGGCCGTGGCGCTTTGACTCGGGGTGGTGGGCTAGGCCCCCGCCGCCCCGCGGCACACAATGAAGTAGCCGGAAGTGAATCCGGCGGAGGCACAGGCCGCGGTGGGCGCGCGTCGCCTTCCAGACTTACGGGGGGGTCGGGCGTGGGTACAGCCCGTGGCTCACTGACTAGGGGTAGAGGGCTAGGCCACCGCCGCCCCGCAGATCACACACACATGGCCGGAAATGACGCCGGCGGTGCCGCATCGCGGGCTTCCAGCCGGGCTCGCACTGGAAGGTCGCAGGGTCAGGGCAGGCAGGGTGCTATTCAGGGCCCGGTAACAAGGGGTGTTGTCCTTCAACTGGACATGCCACCCTCCAGCATTCCTGTGCTGGCTCGCCGCTTACAGCAGAGGGGTCTCCCCTCTGGAGTCCCCTCCCCCAATACTCCCAGGCAGGCCAGAGGATGGGGGCGCTCCAGGGGCGCAGGACAAGTACATAGCCCGATCACTGGGGGGCAATTAGGCCCGGCTGGGCCTGCAGACACACACTTGAGGGCCCCCAGGGGTATGTCCCCTTTACACATAGCCAGGCGACAGATCCCCAGACGGTCCAGGCTGTTTCCCCTGCGGTCTGCGTCCGCACCAGCCACTTCTGCAGCCGTACCAGCAGCCACTACCCCCTTACCCGCAGCGGATGGGGGGGTGCAGCAGTTTATGACCCTGCTGTCCAGCCTGATGAGTCAGGTTCCCCCGCAGGGTGGTCAGGCGCCCGCTATTAGTCAGCCCACTAATGCCCCTTCCGGGATGCCTACCCCATCTCAGCCAGTGGTGGCGGGTCCTTCCACATCTTCCGGTGGTTCTACTCCCCTCACAGCTATGGCGGTCGTCGCAGGAAACAGCATTTCTCCACACAATCCTAGAGATTGGCCTCCAGCGCCCGCTGGAAGTATCCACCGTATCTGAGCAGAAGTATCCACCGTCCCGGTGGATACTTCTGCTCAGATACGGTGGATACTTCCAGCGGGCGCTGGAGGCCAATCTCTAGGATTGTGTGGAGAAATGCTGTTTCCTGCCCCCGCCTGGAGCGTTCACGGAAGAAGGTGAACGCTGCAGTTGAGAAGTATCTGCTGACCAACGGCGGGGGTGTTATTCGCCATGACGCCATCGACTTTCAGCGGAGTGCGCTGTATAGAAGCGATGGTGTTTATTTTTAGCCCGGAGGGCGTGGCTCTGTTTTTGGGCAATGTTTTTAGCTGGTTAGATACACAGTGCTGAGCGTTTTGCTAGTTGGTGGCGGTGCTGCGGCTTAGGGCCTAGCTGTGGCGGTAAAGAACGGTCATCCTTGTAAGATCTTGATGTTTGTGTGTAGATAGTGGGGTGTCGCTCTCCCCTGACATCTATGGTCATCGGCCATGCTTCTGCCCGGGGGATGGTCACCACTAGCATGAGTGGATGACCGGGGAGAGTGATCACCAGCGATGGTGTGTATGGTAGACATCTTTAACCCCACTTTCCTATAGTGACCATTCTTTGGTGCCGCCACCATTATATATATAGTTTAGTTAATTGTCAAATAAATTTGACATTCATTTTGAAACGCCAGCACTTGTGCCTGTGTCTTTTTTATTAGATAAGTTAGTTGTTAAGGTTTAAGTTGAAGTTATGGTGAAGTTGAAAGTGTGGACCTGGGGGATACCCGATGGGGAGTTTATAGGTTTTGCGGTTTAAAAATATGTATTAATAAAACAACAAAAACAATAATAGGACACCACAGGCTGCTCCCCTGTATAATATCAGGACACCACAGGCTACTCCCCATCTTATAATAATAACAGGACAACAGAGGCTGCTCCCCCTGTATAATATCAGGACACCACAGGCTACTCCCCGTCTTATAATAATAACAGGACAACAGAGGCTGCTCCCCCTGTATAATATCAGGACACCACAGGCTACTCCCCGTCTTATAATAATAATAGGACAACAGAGGCTGCTCCCCCTGTATAATATCAGGACACCACAGGCTACTCCCCGTCTTATAATAATAACAGGACAACAGAGGCTGCTCCCCCTGTATAATATCAGGACACCACAGGCTACTCCCCGTCTTATAATAATAACAGGACAACACAGGCTGCTCCCCTGTATAATAATAGTACCCCCACAGGCTGCTCCGCCTGTATAATAATGGGACCCCCACAGGCTGCTACTCCTGTATAATAAAAGTACACCACAGGCTGCTCCCCCTGTATAATAGGACACAACAGGCTGCTCCCCCTGTCTTATAATCATAACAGGACCCCACAGACTTCTACCCCTGTATAATAACAGGACCCCACAGGCTGCTCCCCCTGTATAATAATAACGGGACCCCCACAGGCTGCTCCCCCTGTATAATAATAACGGGACCCCCACAGGCTGCTCCCCCTGTATAATAACGGGACCCCCACAGGCTGCTCCCCCTGTATAATAAAATTACATCACAGGCTGCTCCCCCTTTATAATAACAGGACACAACAGGCTGATCCCCCTGTGTAACATGACCCCACAGGCAGCTCCCCCTGTATTATTATAATAATAACAACAATAACGGGACCCCCACAGGCTGCTCCCCCTGTATATAAAGGGACCCCCACAGGCTGCTCCCCCTGTATAAAAATAACGGGACCCCCACAGGCTGCTCCCCCTGTATAATAATAACAGGGCCCCCACAGGCTGCTCCCCCTGTGTAATAATAACAGGACCCCCACAGTCTGCTCCCCCTGTATAATAACAGGACACAACAGGCTGCTCCCCCTGTATAACATGACCCCATAGGCTGCTCCCCCTGTATTATATTAATAATAATAATAACAGGACCCCCACAGGCTGCTCCCCTTGTATAATAATAATGGGACCCCCTACAGGCTGCTCCCCCTGTATATTAATAATGGGACCCCCACAGGCTGCTCCCACTTATAAAATTAACTGGACCCCCACAGGCTGCTCCCCCTTAAAATAATAACTGGACCCCCACAGGCTGCTCCCCCCTGTATAATAACTGAACCTTACAGGCTGCTCAGCCTGTACAGTCCCACTCCCTCTTACCTTGATGCCAGACACTAGTGAGGCAGGCTGCAGCATAGGGAAGAAAGAAACGCACAGGCAGGAAGTAGGTGGAACATACAGGCATATATTCAATGCCGTGGGCGAGCGGTGACTGCGAGCAGAACCGCTCACCCTGTCAGTATTCAACTAACCCCCCTCATACGCAAATTCCCCCTCACTCCGTTTTTTGAGCGAGGGGGAATTTGCGTATGTGCCTCCAAAAGCTGCGAGAATCGAGGCTAATTACAGTGAGTTTGCTGCACTAGCTGCGGCTCTTGCAGTTTAGGGGAATCCTCGCCGTTCTGTGACGGCGAGGATTCCCCCGGAACGTTGCATTGTGCGAGCGGCCGGCGCGGGGGTTAAACTGCGAGGATCTCTGGTTTTCTGCGATCCTCGCAGTTTAACCCCCTCGCCGGCCGCTCGCACCGGCATTGAATACATGCCAAAGAGTCTCTGTAGTGGCCTCCTGCACTAGACATGTCCTCAGTGCAGGAGGCCGGCGGCCATGTTTATGGAGACCACTCGGAAACTGGTCAGTCTGGCTTCAGCAGCAGCCTCAGAACAATGGCGGCCAATCATAGGACAACAGAGGCTGCTCCCCCTGTATAATATCAGGACACCACAGGCTACTCCCCGTCTTATAATAATAACAGGACAACAGAGGCTGCTCCCCCTGTATAATATCAGGACACCACAGGCTACTCCCCGTCTTATAATAATAACAGGACAACACAGGCTGCTCCCCTGTATAATAATAGTACCCCCACAGGCTGCTCCGCCTGTATAATAATGGGACCCCCACAGGCTGCTACTCCTGTATAATAAAAGTACACCACAGGCTGCTCCCCCTGTATAATAGGACACAACAGGCTGCTCCCCCTGTCTTATAATCATAACAGGACCCCACAGACTTCTACCCCTGTATAATAACAGGACCCCACAGGCTGCTCCCCCTGTATAATAATAACGGGACCCCCACAGGCTGCTCCCCCTGTATAATAATAACGGGACCCCCACAGGCTGCTCCCCCTGTATAATAACGGGACCCCCACAGGCTGCTCCCCCTGTATAATAAAATTACATCACAGGCTGCTCCCCCTTTATAATAACAGGACACAACAGGCTGATCCCCCTGTGTAACATGACCCCACAGGCAGCTCCCCCTGTATTATTATAATAATAACAACAATAACGGGACCCCCACAGGCTGCTCCCCCTGTATATAAAGGGACCCCCACAGGCTGCTCCCCCTGTATAAAAATAACGGGACCCCCACAGGCTGCTCCCCCTGTATAATAATAACAGGGCCCCCACAGGCTGCTCCCCCTGTGTAATAATAACAGGACCCCCACAGTCTGCTCCCCCTGTATAATAACAGGACACAACAGGCTGCTCCCCCTGTATAACATGACCCCATAGGCTGCTCCCCCTGTATTATATTAATAATAATAATAACAGGACCCCCACAGGCTGCTCCCCTTGTATAATAATAATGGGACCCCCTACAGGCTGCTCCCCCTGTATATTAATAATGGGACCCCCACAGGCTGCTCCCACTTATAAAATTAACTGGACCCCCACAGGCTGCTCCCCCTTAAAATAATAACTGGACCCCCACAGGCTGCTCCCCCCTGTATAATAACTGAACCTTACAGGCTGCTCAGCCTGTACAGTCCCACTCCCTCTTACCTTGATGCCAGACACTAGTGAGGCAGGCTGCAGCATAGGGAAGAAAGAAACGCACAGGCAGGAAGTAGGTGGAACATACAGGCATATATTCAATGCCGTGGGCGAGCGGTGACTGCGAGCAGAACCGCTCACCCTGTCAGTATTCAACTAACCCCCCTCATACGCAAATTCCCCCTCACTCCGTTTTTTGAGCGAGGGGGAATTTGCGTATGTGCCTCCAAAAGCTGCGAGAATCGAGGCTAATTACAGTGAGTTTGCTGCACTAGCTGCGGCTCTTGCAGTTTAGGGGAATCCTCGCCGTTCTGTGACGGCGAGGATTCCCCCGGAACGTTGCATTGTGCGAGCGGCCGGCGCGGGGGTTAAACTGCGAGGATCTCTGGTTTTCTGCGATCCTCGCAGTTTAACCCCCTCGCCGGCCGCTCGCACCGGCATTGAATACATGCCAAAGAGTCTCTGTAGTGGCCTCCTGCACTAGACATGTCCTCAGTGCAGGAGGCCGGCGGCCATGTTTATGGAGACCACTCGGAAACTGGTCAGTCTGGCTTCAGCAGCAGCCTCAGAACAATGGCGGCCAATCAGGAGCCGCTAGGCCGCAAGGCGGCAAATAGCGGCATTCGGGAGGCGGAGCCGCACGATGTACACAAACACTGTGTGGCTCCTACTGTCCGGGCTGGTTTCGCGTGTCGGTTTGTTTTTTTGCCAAGACCCTTACCTGGACTACGTCGCCCCGGGACAGGTGAGTATGGTTTCCTTCCACAGCTTCCACATGGATTTCGTCGGATCCGGACGCCATCGCCGACAGCGACGTCGACTTGAAGAAGGACGTTGACATGGATCCAGAAGACCGCCGACACAGGACCAGAAGACGACACAGGACCAGGGCTACCTACGGAAAGAAGATAGGTAAGTATTAGTATGTGTGGGCTTTGTATGTATTAAAGTTTTATTTTAAGTGTGTGTCAGTGTGTTTTATTGTACTATTTTTAATACTGTGGCACTACCCAGCGGGCCCTTTAATGCCCCGCAGGCTGGGACTTGTGGTTCTCCAAGTCCCAGCTTGCGGGGGAGGCTTGCTGGGACTCATAGTGCCCCAGTATTAGACAATAGTTTAATCTTTTTTTTAC
Organism: Crinia signifera; assembly: GCF_055691185.1. Classification (NCBI taxonomy): domain Eukaryota; kingdom Metazoa; phylum Chordata; class Amphibia; order Anura; family Myobatrachidae; genus Crinia; species Crinia signifera. The sequence continues at coordinate 289,923 of NW_028142050.1, forward strand.
ACCATTTATCAGCTCGATGCCCACCGCCCAGGGGCATCGAGGACAGCACCAGGCTTCAGCCTGGTCAGGTAAGTCCTGGAGGGGGGGGACCACTTCATTGGGGGGGGTCCCCACTCCCCCAGGGCCCCTGGCCAGGCTGACTGGTCGGTAGGGTTAATGTTTTGGCCATGGGACCTTATATAATAAGTGTCCCCCGGCTGTGACATTACCCTGCTGGCTGGTTTGGCCTGGGGCTGGTTCTTAAAATACGGGGGACCCCTAGTCATTTTGTCCCCCGTATTTTGGGAACCAGCCCCGGACCTGGAGCCTGGGGCTGGTTGTTAAAAATCGGGGAACCCCTATTTGTCGGGTTCCCTGATTTTTAATTACCGGCCCCGGCTCCTTCAGCCTGGTGCTGGTTATGGCTGTGGGGGGGACCCCACTCCGTTTTTTTTTTTTAATTTTTTTTTTTTTTACTGAAGCCTGCCTACGACAGGGAAATCAAGGTGTATTTTCCTGTCGTATTTGCATGGGTGTTTTACACCACTTAGCAGCCGTATTATCAGTACGGCTGCTTAGTACATCAGGAACCACCATTCTTTTGAATGGTGATTTCTGTCGTATCCTATCGATGGTGTAGACATTCGTATTTGTAAATACAAATATGAATGTTCCATCTTTAGGAATACGAATTGTTGTATTTTCGGGATTGTAAATCCCGAAAATACAAATTCGTAAAAAATAAGGAATTTGGTACTCACCGATAATTCCCTTTCTCCAAGGCAGCAGGGGACACTGCAGAGTCATGACGTATGGCATAGTGTTGGTGCTGTGGAGTTGGCACTTTAAGATGCTTTTGAAGTGGCTGGCTCCTCCCCCCTCTATCCCCACCAAGCCCCAGTCTTAGTAAAACTGTGACCAAGAGAGGAAGAGAGAGGAAGAGAAACAAAGGCAAGAAGAACTAGAAGGAGGAGGATATACAACATAAAACATGTAATATTTAATCAAATGAACGATATGAGTTAGTAAGTAAGGTATAGATAACAGAATCACCCAACATAACAACAACATGAATGATACACTCATGGTAAACTGAGTCTTCCTGAGGAAGGACCAACTTGTAGGAACATGGTAGTAACCTATATAACCTGGCAGGAAAACAGCGCTGGGAGGGCGTGCAGTGTCCCCAGCTGCCTTGGAGAAAGGGAATTATCGGTGAGTACCAAATTCCTTATTTCTCCCTCGGCCAGCAGGGGACACTGCAGAGTCATGACGTATGGGAAGAATACCAAAGCACTACTCCCGGGTGGGAGAGCGCTGAGATTCCCCCAGAACAGCCCTGCCAAAGGACGTTTCAGCCTTGGCAAAGGCGTCGAATTTATAAAACCGGGCAAAGGTGTTCGCACTTGCCCAGGTCGCAGCTCTGCACACCTGAGAGAGGGAAACCCCTCTTGCCAGGGCCCATGATGTGCTAACCGACCTTGTCGAATGAGCCGTAATGAGCCGTAATTCCTGTTTGCATGTCTGTAGGCCTCTTTAATGGTGAGGCACATCCAACGAGCCAACGTTCTTTTGGACGCAGGCCATCCCCTGCGTTCATGACAATAGAGAATAAAAAGACTATCAGTCTTCCGCAATGCTGACGTTTTTTCCAAGTATATTCGCAATGCCCTTACAGCATCTAGGGAAGCAGAGTCTTCAGTGAAAGCTGGAATGATAATCGGCTGGTTAAGATGAAAAGAAGAAACCACCTTAGGGAGAAAAGAACTATTAGTCCTTAATTCCGCCCTGTCAGTGTAGAACTGTAAGAAAGGGGGCCGACATGATAAGGCCCCTAGTTCCAAAACACGACGCGCTGAAGCTAATGCAACTAGCATAACAGTCTTCCAGGTGACATATTTTAGATGTACCGAGTCTAACGGTTCAAAAAGGTCTGATTGCAAGTATCGCAAAACCACTGATAAGTCCCAGGGTTCAGTGGGTGATCTGAAGGGAGGTTGAAGCCTCAACACCCCCTTTAAAAACTTTGTATCTCTGGAATGACCGCTACCCTGCGGTGAAAGAAGACAGATAGCGCCGCCAGTTGCACCTTCAGAGAGGCTAAACGAAGACCTTTGTCCAGTCCTTCCTGGAGAAATTCTAGTAACCTAGGTAGGCTAAACACCGCCTTAGGATAGCCGAGCCTTTCGCACCAGGAAATGTAGGACTTCCAAATCCTGTGGTAATGGGCCGAAGTCACACTCTTCCTAGCATGGAGCATTGTTGGAATAACCCTGGATGGGATACCTCTGCGTTTCAGCAATTCGGCCTCAACAACCATGCCGTTAAATGCAGAAGCCGTAAGTTTTGGAAGGTGAATGGTCCTTGGAGAAGCAAGTCTTCTCTTTGAGGTAGGAGCCACGGGTTGTCTATTGACATTAGTTTTAGATCCGAGTACCATGCCCTCCTCGGCCAGTTCAGGGCAATTAAGATGGCTGTTGTTGTTTCTCTTTTCAGTTTCTTCAGAACTCTTGGAAGCAACGGGAAAGGTGGAAATATGTATACCAGTTGGTAGTGCCATGGTATTGATAGGGCGTCAACTGCCACCGCTCCTGGAACCTGATGATTCAATCTGGAGGCCATCAGGTCTATGTCGGGGGTCCCCCACCAAAGCGTCAGTTGATGGAAGACCTCCGGGTGAAGAGACCACTCCCCTGGAAGGAACGTTTGGCGGCTTAGATAGTCCGCCTGACAATTCTCTACTCCCGGAATAAATATTGCTGAAAAGGCCTTGGAGTGGGCTTCTGCCCATTCTAATATGGGACAGACCTCTCGCATGGCTGCCCTGCTCCTGGTGCCCCCTTGTCGATTTATATATGCGACCGCGGTCACGTTGTCTGATTGTATCCTGATCTGTAGACCTTGGAGCAGGTTGTGAGCCTGTAGTAAAGTTAGTCTGATTGCTCTTAGTTTTAAGATATTGATTGGAAGCTTTGTCTCCTGCAGCGACCAGCGTCCTTGGAACCTGTGGCCTAGGGCGACTGCTCCCCAGCCCTTGAGACTGGCGTCTGTTGTGACGACTGTCCATGTGCAAGGGTTGAAACTGCGTCCTTGAAGCAGGTTTGGGGTGTGAAGCCACCAAAGCAGGGATGAGCGAGCCTTCTGAAACAAGATGATACGCTTGTGAATTTGAAGGTGTGAGCCCGAACATTGTGATAGTAGATTCTCTTGGAAAGTCCGAGAATGGAAGCGACCGTAAGGGACCGCCTCGAACGCAGCTACCATCAGACCCAAGAGTTGAGTGCACAGATGTGCTGAGAGTCTTTTCTGATGCAGAACCTGTCTGACCTTTGCTTGTAGAGCTATGATCTTGTCCGGTGGTAGGAAAATCCTTTCCTCTACTGTGTCCAATATGAGGCCCAGAAATTGTAGGCGTTGTGATGGGTTGAGTTGTGATTTTTTGAAGTTCACAACCCACCCATTTTTTACTAAAAACCTGCAAGTTGTCATGGCATCTGCCATCAGCTTTTCCCGAGTTGGAGCTTTGAGGAGGAGGTCGTCTAAGTAGGGGATAATAGTTATCCCCTGCAGACGAAGAGCCTTGGTCATGCATGCCATTATTTTTGTAAAAACCCGAGGAGCGGAAGAAA